>NC_044056.1:23024304-23124304 GCF_902167405.1 Gadus morhua
TAGAATCAGCCTCCTTTGAGAATGTTAAAAAGCAATCACTTGTAGATCCATAGATTAGGGAAACCTTTTACCAATGCATTATGTTCAGCTCGAATTCAATATAAATGGTTTTATGAGCCTTATCTCTGGCTCCCAGATCGGTGGCCCGACTCCATTCATGTTGTTACCCGCACGTCAGCAGCGCCACCTGGGGGCGGAGCGGCCCTACAACGCAATCATGCTTTTAGTCCAGTCATTATGGATGGCTTGATCTGGCTAATATAATAAGTAGGTCTCGCAACAGGATGTGCATTTCTGAGCGTGTGTGTGCGTGTGTGTGTGTGTGTGTGTGTGTGTGTGTGTGTGTGTGTGTGTGTGTGTGTGTGTGTGTGTGCGTGTGTGTGTGTGTGTGTGTGTGTGTGTGTGTGTGTGTGTGCGCGCGTGCGTGCGTGTGTGTTTGCGTGTGTGTGTGTGTGTGTGTGTGTGTGTGTGTGTGTGTGTGTGTGTGTGTGTTGGTTTGTAGGGATGATTGATCGTCAGAAATTTAGGGATTTGAAGGGAATGCGTGAGTGGGATTTATTCGGTCTCTATCACTGACTCTCAGGATCTGGGCTTTGGCAGACACTTCCTGGATGTAGAGAATGGCATGTCCAAGGGCGTAGCCACATGGGGGCCAGGGGGGGGCCACGGGCACCATTGGTCAGATGTTGGCCACCCCGCTGCCCCCCCCCCCCCCCCCCCCCCCCCCCGAGTCTGAAAAAAATAAATAAAAAAACCTGAACGGAAACGGTCTGAAGAAAGCCGAAATATATGCATTATTATTTGTATCTAACTTTGACGTGTAAAACTTATCTAAAGCGTTAATTTCTGATATTATAGGCCTAAATAAACATCGCACTTAACCCCCCTAAATAAAGGACTGGCCCGAGCTGGCCCCGACAGCAATAATGTCCTACCTATGCCCCATGTCATGTAACTTCCCCAGCCAGGGAACATAGGCAGGAAATGTGCGCGACGAGGAAACAATAAAGCTCTTTCACTGTCCTCTAGTGGTGACTTTTTGAAGTAGTACGCCGTCATGCTCCCAAAACAGATAATGCATTATTGTCCAATTCATTATTTGCCTGAATTTGTAGGACTACGCATCATCATTAAAAGGCAATATATTCCCCATTATGGATTTATAAATGTTTTCTGTGATCATAGGCGTGTACATCCTGATCGCTGTGGGGGCGGTGATGATGTTTGTCGGCTTCCTTGGTTGCTATGGTGCCATCCAGGAATCTCAGTGTCTCCTCGGTACGGTAAGTCTATCAGAGTAGGGGCAGGGAGTCTTTGACCCTGATCTATAAGACCGGGGGGTCTCTGGTTTCCAGGCATGGACCTATTAAAGGTTCCAGGGCAGGCCCGATGCTTAATGGTAGATGATTTCGACCAATCTGCTCTGTTCTGCCGTAATCATTTACGAGATTAAGTTTGTTAAAGTAGTAAGTGGGAAGCTTAGGTTTAGTTGGTTTAGCCTTAGCAAAAAGATAAGATTATACAGGATGCAGCATTTAATTTAATATAATATAATAAATAACAAATTTGCATTATATGATTTCTAACTTCTAAGGCTACTTAATAATTATTCGCCGAAGGCGAAGTGAAAATAGGGGAATAACCCTCAAGACCGAAGGTTGAGAAAACTAGTATCAACGGAAACTCTAGTATCATTGATAATGAGATAATCTGTCTTTCTTTCCCCGTAGTTCTTCTTCTTCTTGATAATGCTGTTTGCTTGTGAAGTGGCTGCTGGGATCTGGGGCTTTATGAACCGGGACACAGTGAGTATAACACACTCTCAAACCCCAACACACTCGCAAACCCCTAACTCACTCTCAAACCCCATAACACACAACAAACCCCTAACACACAACAAACCCCTAACACACTCTCAAACCCCATAACACACAACAAACCCCTAACACACAACACACCCCTAACACACTCTCAAATCCCTGACACACAACAAGCCCCTAACACAATCTCAAACCCCCAACAAACTTTCATACCCCTAACACATTCACAAACCCCTTACACACTCTCAAACCGCTAACACACTCTCAAACCGCTAACACACTCTCAAACCCCTAGCACTCTCAAACCCCCTTAAACACACACACACACACACACACACACACACACACACACACACACACACACATACACACTGACGCACACCATCTGACTCACGCTCCAAACCCATTTGGTTTGTGTTTATAAGCTCGTGTTCTTATGATGCCAGTAGACGAACGCTATCTGGGTGAGTCACGCGATTGTAGCGTGGACCAGCCCACGCTCCACTGAGCCATTTGCACCGATCCAACCCGTCTTTTTTCATTGGACCCCAGGGGGCCTCGGGAGGAATCACACCAATAAAAGTTGAATGAATAGATTGGTTTTTAGTAGATTATGTCAATCTAAAATTAAACCAATGAAAATTCTATAAATAATTTGCTTATTAATAATTTATATCCACCCAAAATCAAATCAATGAAAATTCAATAAAAAAATCACTCTTTAATGTATGTTTTGTAGCCTTACTTGCTAACTCGACTGGCGCCTTTCCAATCCCCCAGATCTCCAAAGAAATGATCAACTTCTACGACTCTGCGTACATCAAGGCGGTGGACATCACGGGCAGCCCCAACAAAGACTCCGCCATCAAAGTGCTCCACGTGTTCCACTCCACGGTAGGCCTCCGTCACGCTCAGACCATTCTCCTCGCCTCTGGGCCCTCAGTCTGATCCTGTAATCCTGTAGTATGCATCCATTACATGCAGTGATGACTTAACATGGACTCTAATGTTCACGTTACATATCCCTAGTGTGAGATGACCAGCGTGTGAGGAACATGAACATGGCTGCTCTGCTTATCTCCCCTAGCTGGAGTGCTGTGGTAAGGGAGACGATGGACCCCTCTTCAAACAGGTCACAGGCACCCTGTGTCCAAAGCTGACCGCCAAGGACTTGCTCGAATCACAGGTACAAACCTACTGACCACATGACACTATACAATCACCACTCTGTGGAGGAAGATAAGCATTATGAAGGCTAGGAACAAATTTGCGAACCTCTCCTACCAACGCCACTTTTGATAACAATTCCTAGCTTAGAACGTGTCGGCATGAAACCACATTTCATTTCAACACCGTGTTCATACTCCTCGACAATTTCTTTGGAACATATGAACTGAAAGACACCTTTAATTCACACATTTCTCAGAACCTCATCTTCTCAAAGACATGTTTATTTTTAGCCAAGCAATGGAATTAAGCAGCAGGCTGTGTGGAGCCAGACCACTGAAACTCCTGAGAGGTTTGCTGGTCTCTCTGACACCACTGTGTTGTGTGCTGGTCTCTCTGAAACCCCTGTGTTGTGTGCTGGTCTCTCTGACACCACTGTGTTGTCAGCTGGTCTCTCTGAAACCCCTGTGGTGTGTGCTGGTCTCACCCCCAGAGCTGCCATGTGAAGCTGATCGACCTGTTCTCGGAGAAGCTCTACCTCATCGGCCTGGCGGCACTTGCGGTTGCCTGCATCATGGTGGGTGGGGCCCCCTTAGCGTATTCGCCGTCTGACTGCATGTCAACACGTCCACGTCACACCTAATGGAATGTAAATAGCTTTTAATTGAGTCGATCGTTTGATTGATTGATTAATATCAACGGTTTTGCCAAGACAAGTTCCTGGTCATAGCCCTTCACAGGCACAAGCTCACAGAGCCTCACGGGCCATGTATCACCACGCCCTCGAACCCCTCTGAAGGGGATGGAAACATGAATTGATCCTCAGGCGTTTGGTATCACCTGTCTCAACCTGATGGCATACGTCAGACACCACATCACACTGCGGGAATCGACCTGGGTTCATGCATTGCTCAACTAGTGTTCCCTGCAGCGGTATCAGTGCGACCGTAAACAGACGTTGTGACGCTGTTTGAATGAAAGGTAATACAGTGCTCTCGTCCCCTGTCCAGATCTTCGAGATGATCTTCACGATGGTGCTGTGCTGTGGGATCCGGAACAGCCCGCCTTACTAGGAGAGCGAGGAGGGCGGGGGGGAGCTGTGCGTGAAGGGATGGCTCTTCTTCCCTCATTCAGAACGTTGGAGCAGAATCAGGATATACCAGCGCTTATAATGTTGTTGATATTATCTCAATCAAATGACGTACAATCCCACCCCCCATTGTGATATTATTTATGTGTATTTTTTTTCATCACAATTCTTGTTCTTTTTTTTTCGACAGGGGTGTATCTATACAGTATCTATTTTTGTTTCTATTTTTCCTTGGCGATTAATATGTTGAAGTGAATGATTAAATAACTAAATAATAAAAGGATAATAGTAATATTTTGTTGTTTATTTTCACTGCAGTTTTCCTTATGTAAATCTTAAGTAGTAGTTGTGCAGTGTGTGTTGCGTTACTATTTCGTTTTTCTGAGAGACATTTAGGCAGTGTTTATAATCTGTGTTGTAGGATTTTTAATAGATTGAATTTATTTTGTGTGTCCTATAATCTTATTCCCCAGTACCCTTTTTCTCCATTTTACCTATTGTACAACAATCTGTTTAAAACCCGCTAGGCCTAAAACATTAAGTATTTTCTCTTGTACATTTTCAGCTTTTTTTTCTTTGGGACAGATTGCTCAATGTATTGTTGTACTGATGAATTAACAAAGTTTAATAAGGAATAAACTGTTCCAAAAACGTTTGTTGAGTATATATCGGATTCTTGATCTAGACTAGACCAACCAAACTCTTTCAATCAGTGTGCCAAATCAAATGTTTCAAATCATCATTATGACTAATCAAATTTACAATGTCATGTTCATCCAAACATTTAATATAACATTGCAATATGGCTACACGGTCGATACCCGTTGTCAATTCCGTAGTTCGAGATCTTTCATACATTATGTAACTATGTTCCACCACAAAGGGGCAGGCCGAGCGTGGCACAAAATCATATCCTTTTGCGGAACCCTATGATCCGCTCCAGAAAACGACTGGACGTCGAGGCTGCCCCATCCAAAAACCTCCATCAACTCGAAACCAACTGATCAGAAGAAGCTAATTGGCCATATATGTGTTGACTCAGGTTTTTTGTCAATAAAATCAGACGAAACGTCTTAAATACCAAACAATCATAAGCCGTTGAGAGAATAAAACTCATTGAAGCAAAGAGAATGTGATAAAAATTAAAGCTTATTACAAAAATGATTTTTGTAATCGTGTAAACTTGTTCTTCTACATTTTGATATCATGTCCTTTGCTTCTTTCTCACTGATCAGACTTCTGCCCACAGTGTCTGCCTTGCGCTTAGGCTGCCTAAATATACATATTCTTATTATATTTCTCACTGGCACCGTAAGCCTTAGCTTAAACTACTTATTCAAGAAAAGAATCACCCTTATTATATATAACCTCCTATTTGTATAGCTCCTCAATAGTGTTTTATACTCGGTCTTAAGGCATGCTTCAAGATCGATGGTGACAAATTACTTAATTAATAACAAAGGTAACACTTTACAATGAGGTTGCATTAATTTACCATTTTCACAGGTTATTTGGTAATAAGAATGATCTAACAATTAACCTACTAATTAAATGGCAGTTAACTAATGGTCAGTTATCTAACTCTAGTAAGAATTAACTAATGGTGTTCATGTTTAATAATGGTGTTCATTATAACTAAGGTAATGGTGATCATGGTAGCTACGATTTTAAATGATACATTATGTAATAGGGTTAGGGCAAGGGTTGACCCTAACTCACTAACCCTAACTCTAACCTTAACCCTACCACTAACCCTAACCCTATGCTATATAATAATGTTTGTCACCTCATACACTAATCTTAACTCATGGTCAATAATTGTACCATTATTGTCACCACAACAAAAACACTAAATATGATAAAGCCTCCGCACTCACATTCCTTCGAATGCATTTATGGTCATGATCTACCAAGACAAACCTAAACCACCTTATTAATGTTTCATGACTAAATGTAAACCCAACGCTCTTCCTCAAAGAGCGTCTGATTTCTTCATCTTCTGCGCGGTTGGCCTTCACTCATCAAAGGTCAAGAAGAAGAGCACGAGGCAAACAAAAGAAGACACTGTATATGTCATACTAATAAATATTCATTACAATTAACTGTAGCGACTCAAAAATAAACTGTTGCAGTTCATGTCAGTTAACAGCAAATAATTGCAATAACAGGATAACCTGCAGGTGGTGTTGCAGCAGCAGTGTTTGTATTCAGGTGGAATTAGTCTATTCATTGAGTATTTTCCTTGTTTTACACTGTGATTAAACACCACCACATGCATTCTGTGGTCGGTGGCACCTTGTGTTCCGGCGTGTTGAACATGGGGTGACCAGATCCCGATTCACCAAATGTGGGACAAAGACTACGTTTGTGTTGGACAATTTCTTGTTGGTGGGCGTCCGCGGCCCAGTTTGATAGACATGATCAAACAGCCCGCCCGCCCCCTGATGACAGCCCTCACTGCTGTCCCCGCACACAGCTATTTGATAAATGAAAGATCATACAACTCACAAAAAATATTGAGTCTGACTATCAATAACAATGCGGGACAATGTCTCAATTTGTGGGATGTGTAAAAAGTAATGGAAATGCGTGACTGTCCCGCCAAAGCGGGACATCTGGTCACCCTAGGTGGACACCTGCCTGTCCCACACCTCCCGTCCATTCATCACTGCAGCTGAGTCACCAGGAGAAGTCTGGCCAGTTGAATCACAGAACCGGTTGGACACAAATCACACCTGTACTGCACAGGTGTGTCACAGTCCTATCATTTGGTCTGTCTTTCTAGTCTCTTACTCTCTATCCCTTTCTTTTTCTGTCTCCCCTTTCTCTCTCTCTGTCGCTCTCTATCACTCTCCATTCCTTTCCATCCCACTATATCACTCTTCATCACTCTCGATCTCTCTCTCTAGCAATCCCCCTCTCTCTGTATTCCAGTGGTTGTGAAAGCCCTGAATAATCCGTTCTACTTAATGAGTCGACTTCATGTAGCGATTAAATATGACAAAGGATTGCCACATCCGATGATGCCATTAGACAAATTAGTTAAGGTCACGAACTGAAGCTCTGGAAGGGGGCGCCAAACGACAGGTCCGACGCAAGCCAACATCCTGCACCCCCTGCCCCCTACCACTAAGAACAATACTGTGCCCCATTTCAGCCAGCATGACCTCGTTTTGGGGTTCTCTCTTCCACCCACACACACACACACACACACACACACACACACACACACACACACACACACACACACACACACACACACACACACACACACACACACACACACACACACACACACACACACACACGCACACACACACCGTACACATTGGTGCCTCCGTCATCACTTTCTGCTGTCTGACATGTACCTGCAGCGTGGGTGGGTGAGAGCGTCATCTGTAATTGTTTGGGTGGTGGCTGAAACACATCAAAACGACTGTTTGTATCTGTTCCACTCGATTAGAGCAGAATAACTCCATCAATAAGCAGTGGAGACGTTTGATTAAAGCCTACCAAGACTGTCTCAATGGTAATGGTAAGTTTTACCAAATTTTAAATGGAGCAGCCATATGAGATATTTAGAATTGCTGAGCTCTCTTTGACGGAAAAGCAAACATGGATACCTTGATAATAACAACATATTTATGCAAACAATTTCAAATTTACTTAAAAATGGAGGGAATTTAGAGAAACTGTTATTTTTTTATTTAATCTGATGCTTCTTTAGAAAACGTTCATAACTTTTTTCTTACAGGTTAAAAAAAGAGCTTAGATTGAATCTCCAATCAATTCAGAATTAGCCGATGTAACTACCTATCTGGGACGAGGGCCTCCTCTCCGTACTGCACTCATATATTATGTAAAACAGTGTGACGTTATTTCAGGGCTGTAATTTCACGACGACCCTTCATGGGGTTTTAAAACAAAACCAGGCGAACCTAACCGCGGAACATAGCATGGGGTATTCATAGGAACAGGGCTAGGCTATTTATTCACAATTTTCAATAAAATATGGTACATTTTTGGGAAATAGGCTTCATCCAGTGAATGATTGATGGTTTTTATGGCCTCTAACGTACACGTACAGGTAAACCAACCAGGTAAAGTCAAGGGATCTGCCGTCTGCATACTAGGCCTGCAGCCTGTATGAGTCACGGCTTCACGGCTCACCTGTGGCAGGTAGCAGCCATGACTTCGTCAGACTCCACCCTACTGTTGACTCAAAGCCTCCGGAGAGCTGTCTCTGCGCACTGAGAAACACAGACAGGGAAGCGCCGACGCACGGGACCGAGTGTTCCATTACCCCGCTTATTTGATTACTTATTACATAGTTCAGGACTGGAAGTATCCTACCGCTTGTCCATCGGTTCACCATGAGTACCATTGCAGCCTCCGAAAGCGTGTTTTTGTCCGCCTTACAGCCCCACACTTCAGTCACCACCTACGGCCTCCCCTCGGACGCACAGATCGGCCATGGCGGGACCACAGTGTCGGACGAGGCGGCCAGGGCCAGGAGGGTCCAGCAACAGGTCCAGATGAGGCTGGCCGAGAAGTCCACCCTCCCTCGGCAGAATGGCGGAGCAGGGGGGTACGCCAGCTCAGGTAAGCCGGAGCAGACCCCTCGATGCGAATAGAGTCCCACACATGACAGAGTGACGCGTGAGAAGTTTTAGTATTAAGAGCCGAATACTCGTTTGATCCAACCTCCGCTGAGTCTAGTGTCGTGTCATGTGTATAGGTGTGAAGCTTTTGTGTGCATTTGTTCAGCGGTTAATTAATGTGACATATCGTCTCTCTGGGTGGAAGATATTATCTCCACTAGTATCGGTGGGGCCTCGTCCGTCAGCTGGTCCCCGGGCTGACCGGTGGAGCGAGTGGAGCTCCAGCTCACAACACCGCGGACATACAATACGTTTATTTTGCGGACGGGCCTAAATGGTAACCTGATAGGAGGGGAGTGGGGTGGACTATGATGGGTGACTATCCCGACTCCTCCGTGCTGGGTTTCAGGTCTAGACCAGTCCGAGACGCGACTTTTCAGAAATATACCAGACAAATGGCAGAAGGGGAACCAGCCCTGTATGTCAAATGATTACTGTCAGTGGCGAAATGGACTCCATGTTGTCAGTTAGGGGCCAAATGTGTGTGTGTGTGTGTGTGTGTGTGTGTGTGTGTGTGTGTGTGTGTGTGTGTGTGTGTGTGTGTGTGTGTGTGTGTGTGTGTGTGTGTGTGTGTGTGTGTGTGTGTGTGTGTGTGTGTCCGTTTCAGTTTCACTGAGAATTAGCCCAGCTGGGTATGGTGATGTACTGTATGCCTCTCTGCAGTTTTTATAACATGAATAAGTTGATTTAATTGCAATGCGCTGGTCGTCTCAGGAGATGCCCTGGGCGCAAACACTACAGGGCCCAGCAGCCTGTGTTGTCATCATGAGTCATAGGATTAGCCTGACCAAGCTTTCTTTGGCTGAAAAGGGTCACAGAAAGCCAGATCATTTGCAACATTGTGGTCAATAGAATGTGTTCGCATTTCTATACGTCCTGCCCGGTCTGTCCAGCGAAGGCTTATGATTCTATCAGCCGTTGAAGCTGTTTATATTGTTCCACACCTGACGGTTTCCATGGTTACCGTTCAGTATTCACCAAACCACACAGCCATGGCTGTGAAACATAGCATGGAGCGTGGGACTCTTTTGGTACCGTATGTGTTTGGATAAGGATTAGAGCAAAAAAACTGGCACCTTCTCTTGGTAGCCTAACATTCAATTTAGCATAATTAATTATTAGATAATATATATATAATAACAAATATCGGGAATAAAGAAAGGGACGAGAGCAACAATCCTTGATGGTAAAACGGAGACATCGTAAACGTGTCGGATTGTTCAGCCCCATCGGCCGAGGCCAGAGATCAGTTGATTACCAGCTCAACAAGGTGTGTTTTTTATCTGCATTGTACAGGTTGCGATTTGAGGGTGTGTTGCTGTGGATGTGGTGGATGGGCGTAGGCAGGGTGGGGCTGGGGTAGGGTAGGACTCTCTCTCTCACTCTTTCTGTCTCTCCCTCTCCTTCTGCTGTCCCAACCAGTTTTTTGGTGCCTTTACCCTGCAGCGACGGAGTGAGAAATGAGCTTACCCCTCCCATCTCCTTACCTGGGAACGCTGCTCACACCGAGTTACACACATACACACACACACAGACACACAGACACACACACACACACACACACACAGACACACACACACACACACACACACACACACACATACACACACACACACACACACACACACACACACACACACACACACACACAACCACGCAAACACAAACAAACATACACACACGCACAAGCACACACATGCTTTTACGTACGCACTGCCAGAGATCTGCCTAGGAGTGCGTTCTGACGCCTCCTCATGTTGTTAGTATTCTGCGTGGGAATCTGATTTTTCTTCATCAGAATCTGACCCTGGTGTCACTGAGGAGGACAGCCAGGAACAAAGCCTGTTGTGTTATGTTACTCCACATCAGCAGGCTTCTCCTGCCATACAGGCTTATTCTTTCCATCCCCTTTGTTTACCAAACACGAGTGCAGTGCAGACTTGTCGGTATGTTTGATACCCACGTACACAGAATGTCTGGTATTAAGAGCTACTCTTGAATTCCCATCTAAAGCGTTTTAGTGTTTGCTTAAGAGCCGCCTGGCCTGTTCCTTTGTTACCATGATGGATATATCATTTAAGGCAAACACTCATTTATTCAAGTATCAATAGCTATATAGCTGAGGCCTGGCTAGTCCTAATTTCTGCAGCATTAGATTGAAAAGGAAAATATGCCAGATTGACTGAGAAGAGTAATGTTTATCTCAAGCGTCGAGGGACAAATTCTTGCACAATTGGAATTTTGCTGCTGACCAAAGCTCAACACAACACATTGAGAATGGTTTCTTTGCGGCTGTCTACGCCATTTGACTCTGGCCTCCAACCAGCCAGTGACGTGAGAGAGGGTGCAGTGCGTCATGTTGACTCACCCCTACAAATATCTCTTCACATATCAGTTCATCGACAAGACAACGTTACCGTGTTTATGAGCGGTAAACACGTGTTGCCTAGTTGTGCACCCTCTATATACTCAATATGATGCACTGGTTTACACCCCACACTTTGTCTTTGATTCTGCTGCATTGAAAAGCTCATTCACAGTGTATCTGTTGAAGAACTGAGTAATGTATTAATCGTATAACTAACCTAAAGGCAGTGGGACGGAGCCCACTGCCTACTGAAGACTGCACCTGTTGATGGCCCTGTTTCTCATAGCAACTTATTGTGTCTATTTTAGTGTTCCCAATATGTCCTGTTCTGTACCCATGGTTTTTATTTATCGTTTTTATACTGGCCAAACAGTTGTATATAATGTCCTGTTCTTTGGCATGGTCTTTATTTATTTATTTATTCAGGGTTTATGATGGTTTGACAACTTTTGTGTTATTACATATGTTTGACCATAGCACATTATAATATATGTAAATATGTTGCCCCCCTAATGTCGGGTCTGAGACGATTGTCAAATGATGAGCAGGAATGGGAACCATGTGTCCATATGAATACACCCAGCCAGGGAACCCTCCATTCGTGTCCTGTAACGGGGGCTCTAGACTGTAGATTACCCTCCTGTAACTGGGGCTCTAGACTGTGGATTACCCTCCTGTAACGGGGGCTCTAGACTGTGGATTAGGACCCATAAATGGGTCCCAGGAGGGGACATTCAGTCTGCATGCATTCCCTGTTTCATTTGTATTTCATTGGTGTGTTTGTAGTCTGAAAGGGGGAAGACTGTATTAATGAACATAAAAACTGTGTTGAAAAGTGAACCGCCTTCTACTGCACAATACATTGTCCCGTGCTGTGAGCAGGATTTGGAAGCCCTGAGACAGAAGTGAAACCAGTGCGCTGCACATTGAGGTTAACCTCTAGTCTGTTTGATTTCAGAATACGGCGGCTCTTCCTCCGCCAAATACCAGACGTACAACCCGGGCTACAGCTCCAAGTCCTTCGTGTACAACCCTGCCAAAGCCATGGTACTAATCTCCTTATTTTGCCATGTGCCTTTTCCCACCAACCCTGAAAGACACGGCACATCCAGCAAGTATGTTCCATCCGGCGCTGGAGGAGCTAATCATTGACCAGGGTCTATGACATCAGCGCGGGGCTGGTCGATGGCCCGCCGTTTACGTAGTGTTTCATACAAGGCTGTGATGAGCTCAGCACACAGGCCTTGGGGAGCTCACCTTCCATTTCAGACCCAATGCCTGAACGCTCTCAACAAGAGTGAGAGAGAAGGTATTATTAGAATAAACAGTACCTCTATCTGCAGTTGCTGCAAGATTGGGTTATCTCCTGGAGACTGTGTAACCTCATCAGTCCCCTCTTGGGCTGTGTTCTTTCACTCAGGACTTTCTCTCAGTTGTATCAGGGCCTCTGCTGTGTATCTGCACCTCTACTCTGTCCACTACTGATATCTGATCTCACTCTTCCCGATGGAATCCAGGCTCCACGCATGTCCCAGTACTCAGGCAGCATGCCGCGGGGCTTCTCCACGCGCTCGGCCGTGGACCTGGGCCAGCTCAACAGGGTCAGCATGGCGGGGGCAGGAATCGGAGGTGGAGGTGGAGAAAGTGTGATGTACCAGCAGAGGGACGTGGTGATGGGGGGCTACCAGGGAGCCGGCCGGCAACAGATGAGCATCGGCCGAGGCGACCCGGAAATAATCTCCCTGCACTCCATGCGGCCGCAGTCGGCCCACGTGAACTCCTGGATTGTGGACGGCAGCGACGCGGGCAGCATGGTGTCTGAGCGTGACGCCACCGTCTCCAGGCAGTACAGCCAAAATGTCAGCAATGGCTACAACACCCAGGTGAGGCAGACCATGCAGGGGGGCGGCACCGCCTACCAGGCCCCCATGCGGCGCTCCCTCAGCGGGACGCTGTCCCGCGGCACCAGCATGGTGGGCGGAGGGGAGGCGGAGATGGTCCAGCAGTCCCACTCCTACAAAGGCCCCGCCTACCGCACCATCAGCAGGATCAACAACCGCAACCGGGCCAGCATGGGCTCGGTGTCAGGCGCCTCGACCCTGCAGCACCAGATATCCAGTGGGAGCGGCTACATGGGGGGCGGGCAGGACAGAGGCTTTGTCCTGGGCGGGATGGCCGGGTCCCAGGGCAACCTGATGATGATGCAGCGTCCTGGCACCATGTCCCGGGCCATGTCGGTGAAGAGCATGCACAGCGTGGGCCGGGGCATGGACGTGTACGACGGAGACATGGACCTACGGGGCAGCCTGGGGAACCTGAGCGGGTGAGTGGACCGCCCCGAGCTGCAAACGGGATGGTTTACATATGCACAGTCTGATCAGCAAACGCATTAACGACTTACAGGGCAGTATGTTATTCACTACTGATGACAGTTTCTACGAGAATTGGAGACATGTTCTCCAGAGTTGTACAGTGGAAGGCCTGGGTGGGGTGTGGCGATCTTAGACTTCACATTTCACACTGTATGCTTGTGGATCCTCAGGCAGATGGAGAGACCACGTCGTCAAATGAAGCAGAAAACACTTTGCTTTAGAGGCAGAGAGCGATTCTAATTGAAGAGTAATTACTGTGGCTTCCCTTATTGCTGAGAAGTATAATTATAGAAATATCCAATCCTTCCCGCAAGACACAGAAGGAAATGACTCAATGGCGATGTTATTGACATGATGGTTCGTTGCTAGTTATAGTCGTTGATCTGCTGCTGCTTGTTCCACAGGATCAACAATCTGGACATGCCCACCGCGGTGCAGTACCTGAGGGAGTCTGACCCCAACCTGCAAGTCCTGGGGGCGGCCTACATCCAGCACGAGTGTTACAACAACAACGATGCAAAACAAGAGGTAGCCCAGTGCAGAACTTGAGCCGACACACCCCTGCTCGCTGTCCCAACGTCGTTCCCTAGCGTGATTCTCAGTGCATTGCTAACATTCCACACCACTTGGGTCGTTGAAGCAGTCTCACAACGTTGTGTTGTTTTTGTGGTCTTATTTGGTGAACAACATCTACTGAACAAAATAGACACTATTAGATGACGTATGTCGCTGATACTTCCTTTGATATTACACGTAGTTTAAAACTGATTTGCCAATGTAGGGGAGGGGTTTACGAGTGAGGAGGAGTTGCTGCTCCGGTGGAGGCTACTAGGAGTGAGAGTGAATGAGTGGTTTAATCTGTAGTGCTGATCTAACGTTTCCTCTCATCCGTGTCCAAAGGTGCGTCGCTGCAAGGGCGTTGGCGAGCTGGTGAAGCTGTTCAACTGTGACAACGAGGAGGTGCAGCGCTTCGCTACCGGCGCCACCAGGAACCTCATCTATGAGAACATGGACAACAAGGTGGCCCTCATCGACGAGGGGGGCATCCCCCAGCTGGTGGAGGCCCTAAAGGAGACCGACGAAGAGCTGCGCAAGAACATCACTGGTAAAACAGCAAATCCCTCCCTCCCTCACTCCCTCCATGTCTCCGCCCCTTAAGGTGTGTTGCATTTCACACAACCGTGATTGACAGGTGGATTCCCCTAACCCATCACGGAAGAAATGCCCTGATGAGCCGGGAGCGATCTCAAATGGCTCATCCAGAGATACACACTCCGATAATCGCTCTTTACCTAAAACACATTTAAATGAAATCCACCTTAACTGAGCGAGATTTTTAGTCAATAGTTAAACCCTATCTCACACTGTGCTGTGAGCCGTCAAAGACTATAATTCACTTTTGTGTTTGCTTCCGGGAACTGTGTGAAATGACTGACTCTCTTCAAAGGAAGCTGTTCGGTGCCTGAATCGTAATCCTCTTAACGTGCTTAGAGCAAAAAATGTAAAACATATCCCACATTGGTTTTGTTTAATGTGTAGTGTAGTTGGGCAGGTGCTGTTTGTAGTGCAGGTGCTGTTTGTTTCCTGGTGTGTTGATATGGGAGGAAGAGAAGGGAGTGGCCATTTGGTTTATGTCTGCAACACCCCTCGCATGCCTAAAGGCCTTGTTAGTCTTTGGATTACCAGGATTTTCAGCGGTTTGACATGCGTGAGAATTGCACAACAAACAAACACACTTTAGAAACTCCATCAGTTGTTTACGATTTGTTGAAATCCAAATTTTCATTCCATAATGGAATTATAATTTCCTCATGGATTTAATTTATAATGACAGCTTCTTTAATGGAAGCGTAATTGCAAAGTGAAAACCTGAAAACAGGCTGAAGAAGTCTGATGACTGATAAGGTCTGTATCAAGCCAGTGGGCCAACCCTCCTGTCTTTTCTGTTTGTTCAGGCATCCTGTGGAACCTGTCGTCCAAAGACAACCTGAAGGAAAAGCTGGCCAAGGAGACGCTGCCAGAGCTCACTGAGAAGATCCTCGTCCCCCTGTGTGGCACCGCCGACGGGGACTCCATCCAGCATACCGCCTCCGAGGCAGACATCTTCTACAACACCACCGGATGCTTAAGGTACACACACACAGGCGCACACGCACACACGCACAAAGCCAAAATCGGATTTGAAATACATCTGAAAGAGTACCACCGTTTGTCTTACTCTTTGTACTCTTTGTATGGTGTGCGGTTGTGGTACTTCATTCTCAAGTCTTGTATATGACCTACCTGACCAAAGGGGCCTGTATCTGCCATGTCGATATCGCCTCTCAAACACCTCTCCCGTCCCTTTGGACACTGACCGTCCCCCGCCATCAGGAACCTGAGCTCGGTGAACGAGAAGACTCGGCAGCAGATGAGGGAGACCCACGGGCTGGTGGACTCCCTGGTCTGCTACATCAAATGCTCCCTGGAGGGCAACAATCCAGAGGACAAGGTAGGACGCCTCGGCCAATGGAAGCGCACTTCTGTTGTGGCTGTTGTTGCTGATGATGCGGTTCTTATGTGTGCAAACAGCATTCCCAGCGTGTGTGTGTTGGTTTGCAGGGGGTTGAGAACGCGGTGTGTGTGCTCCGTAACCTGTCCTACCAGCTGTACAGCGAGCTGCCCCCCTCCGCCACCCTGCGCCTGGAGGGGCCCAGCCGGGCTAGCGACACCGGCAACGCAGAAGCCATCGGCTGCTTCACCCCTAAGAGCCGGAAGGCCAAAAACGTAAGTCAGCCCACGCCAGCACTCCCTGTGCCCCTCACAGAGCTCAGGGGCACAACACTGAGCTCCACATCAGCACGTGCTCTACATCAGATGTAGGACTCATCCCTGTCTCCTTTGTCTCCTCTCCCGGCAGAGGAAGGACAAGGACCTGTCCACCTTCACCGAGGTGGCCAGGGTGCCCAAGGGGATGGAGTGGCTGTGGCACCCTCAGATCGTGTCGCTGTACAACCGCATTCTGCGCCAGTGTGAGATCAACGCCATCACGCGCGAGGCCGCCTGCGGAGCCCTGCAGAACATCACCGCTGGGGACAAGAGGGTGAGCGGGGAACCGGCGGCTTGGTGGTTCCTTACAGAGGAACCGTCACACTGGGTTATTTACAAGCTGTGGGGACGGCTGCTTCACACGCTGGTTTTGAACCTACTCGGTTTTCCCGCTGAAACATTGCAGGGAAAGGTGGACCGTTGATCTCATTGGTCGGAATCAGAACAATGGAAAACCTCCCTGTCCAATGATCTATATGGTCCATCTTTTCAAAGAGTTTTCAAGCAAAAGAAATACTCAGATATCAGAGTTTATGGGTTAGGGTTTAACGTCAACGCATTGTTCTCATGTCTCCAAGAAAACCCCACCTCATGATATGAGGAGTTTGAGCCTCTTGTTGGTTCTGGTCTCACCTTGCGCGTATTGAATATCAGAATCAGAATCAGAATTACTTAAACTTATTGTAGAAGTACACAAGAGTAAAAGTATTAGGCTTTGTTCCTCAACAGCCACATAGCAGCACCAACACAAGATAATGTAAATAAAGATAAGTATAAATAAAAATATGTAAAAATAAGTAGCAGCATCAATAGATCACAATAATAAATAATAATACAAATTAAATTAAATGAAGTAAGTAATAATAAGTAGAGAAACTAAAACAGTAATTAGGTGTAGTAGAGTGTAAAGTGTAAAGGTTTCAAGTGGTAGTGGTACCAGCCGCGGTTGATTCTTTAGTTAAAAATGCTGTGCAAGTTACTGTAAAGTATGGATTTAAATAGTCTGTTGTTGTAGTGTGCATAGGGTTGCTTTGGGGGTAGTGGATTTCTCCAGAAGCCTGAGCCGGAGTCGTCCTCTAACGATCTTCACGTTGTGTTCCCAGTGGGCGTCGGTGCTGAGCCGCGTGGCGTTGGAGCAGGAGCGCATGCTGCCCGTGCTGATGGATCTCATGCGCACCGACAGAGACCTGGAGCTGCGCTCGCTCACCGGCTTCCTGCGCAACCTGTCCCGCCACGCCAAGGACAAGAACGATATGGGTAAGTCTGGACTCGCCCCGCGCCGGCTCCATACACTGCCAGGTTAGACAGGGCCTTCAACCAATCCTGAATCATTCTGACGCCAGAATTCAGGTTCCAGTCTGCACAGAACCACACAGTTAGAACGGCCTCAGGTAGCCTGAGAGCCACCGGCAACTTTAAATAAATTATAAAAATAGATATAAAGATAATGACTAAAACGCATATGAATATTACAGGTTTTAAAAAAACTATCAGTAAAACTTAAAAAAATAAATCAAATCTCCAAAGTCGACCTCGATGTTATAGCGGCCGATACTATAGACTGATAGAAATGACATGACACAGCAGGGTGAAACACTACTAAAGCGTCTACCATATTAAGCTCTATATAAATTTCATTTATTATTATTATTGTTATTATTACTACTACACATGGCCTGTACTGAGCCCCGGGTGACCCCTGCTGTGTACCAGCTCTCTGCCCTGACTCAGTCATGGTCAGGGGGATGTCTGGTATTTAGGTGGTGCTATTCACCCTAGGGACACTCCAAGGCATGTCGACAGTTCAGAAGACTGATGTGTTGTCTCAACATGGTGTTTTTGTTCTCTCTGCAGCCACCAAGATGGTGAACAACCTGGTGTCCAAGCTGCCCGACGACGGTAACCAGAAGGAGCCCTCCAGCGAGGTGGTGGTCAACATCTGTGGGATCCTCAACAACCTGGTGACCAGCAGCTCCGTGGCCGCCAGAGACATCTGCTTCTTCGATGGGCTCACCAAGCTGGTGGGCATCAAGAACTCCCACGACCACAGGTAGCTGGGACTTAAAACAGGGAGCATCCTGATTGGACGATGTGTTTTTTTTTTCCTACCGTGGGATTTACAGCACATCTAAAGATTGATGTGAGAATTGTGTCGGTTTTCCCTTAGGGAACCCTTTGTCTGAAATGCGTTGATGAGTGTCCAATGACCCGTTTCAACACGCACTTCGTTTTCACTGCCTTTTGGGTCACTACTTTAAGTTAAGAAGAAGAAACACGCTTTGTTTGACGAAATCGAAAATATCGTTCGTACTTGACTGCTTAACGGTTCGAGACTTAAGTCAATGAATGACTGAATACTACTTGGCATTTTCCCTCCTTCTCGTCTTACGTCAATGGATAATCTTCCCTGTGTGGTTTCATCTCCTCAGCGCGGGGAAGTTGAAAGCAGCCAAGGCCGCAGCCACGGTTCTTTCCAACATGTTCCAGTACAAGAAACTGCACAAAGACTACAAAGGGGTAAGAAAGTCCTGTGTGAATGCGCCTGCCTGTTTCCACAGCGAGACTCAAGAATGCCACCGATCCTGTACGGCCAGCGGAGCCTCTGTCTGGCGTTACTCGTACAGTGAGGGTCAAAGGTGGTCTGGTGATCACCTAACGCCGGTTTCTGGAGAGCCAGTCGAGAGGCTTATGACCATTATAACCGTTGTATATGACGTCAACTTGTTCATTTCAGCACATAGACACACCAGAAGAAAAGGAAAGCAGCGACTCAGTGTGAAAACTTTCTCTTCTTTGTGAAGCATTAACTCCACCCTTTTTTTGCTTGCTTTGCTTTTGCACCCACATGCACACACACACACACACACACACACACACACACACACACACACACACAGACACACACACACACACACACACACACACACACACACACACACACACACACACACACACACACACACACACACACACACACACACAGTAGGTTGACATTCCTGAAAGCATAAAGCACATCATTTGGTGGCTGGTGTTTGAAAACATCCCTAGTAAATCAAACACACATACACCTAGACAAGCTCACACACACAGGCACACACACACACTCTTACACACACATTCACCCTCTCTTGAACGCGCATACAAGCTCGCCAACACACACACACGCACACACATGTTGTTGCACACCTCCCGGTTGGCAGGGGTGTGGTAGATTTATTGGTGTGCAGACCTGCCGCACCCAGGGGCTGGGTCATGTGGTGTATTGTGTAACGCACACAAGTCCTGACACAACCAAAAATGCGTGTTTGCTTTCTGCCGTTTCCCCTTTCTACCGGCATCACGGCAGAACTTTTTAACTTTTTGTTTCCATTCCTTTAATGGAAAACCCCAAGCTGTCAATGCATAATGTATGTGTTATTAATCGAAACATTTGATCGCCCTGATGTCACATTAACGTTTTGACTTGTCACTCTGTCTTACAGAAAGGGTTTACGAGGCCAGACTTTGCCGATTTGTCCATCTGATGAGAAGTAACGACTTCAGTATGTATATAATCATCTGCGTCAAGGACTTGTTGACGGGAATCTACTGGGTAGAGAGCAGGGACATTCAACGTGCGTTCACTACAACAGGATTTTTCAGCTGCATTGGGAAAAACGATGGACTGTGTGAATAAAATGGTAATTATAGATATGGTGTGCACCTTAACGATTGACATTTGTTAAACATCGGTAAAAAAAAGAAAGAGAATCAGGGATTTTATTTCCACCCTGTTCTCTCTCCCCCCCTTTCTCTCTACTGCTCTCTGTTTCTGTATCATCTTAGTTTTATGTATCCAAATGAAATGATTGAGTAAAACAGTGAGGCCCGTTGTGTGTAATCTCATTCTCGTGTGAACACTCCCACGAGAAAACGAAAAAGACTCAGTGTCCCATCTCGTTACTGTTTACTCCACAACGCTGTGATAGGGCCTCTAACTAGCATTTTATAAATCCTAATATAAATAGCGTCCCTTGTCTCAGTTATTTTGTAAAAAGTGCTTTGTTAAATAAATGAAATAGTAAAAGAATAAAAATAAAGAAAATATATATACTAGTGGGCGTGTGTGGATGTATAGGCATGTAGAAAATGACTTCTGTAAATATTTAGTCTTTTTATATGTTTTAGCAATTAAAACTCATTCTTTATACAATTCTATGCTGTTTATCATAAAGGTGACATTTTTCAAAAACATTAATCCGTAAGACCCCAATTTTCATATCTTGAAACCTAAGATAATGTTAATGCATAAAGGTGTAAGAATTATTCAGAATGGTTGTGGTTTAAAGTCATCATGTGAACCAGCACAATCTGCCAGCTCATGTTTTATGTACTCTGGCAGACCCACTGCAAATTGTCCTGCGGATGTTGGGATAGTTTAACATGCTCTGTTTTAATGCTAACTAGAATGTATTTTGTTTGGTACTTAACAGGTTTTTAAGTGTCTGTTCGATGTTTCAATCTTGACATACTTTGTAGATTACAATGACTTTAATCGACATGTTATTGCATGTAACATGCAAATGAATGAAATTCTTGTTTAATCGCAAACATTAATCCAGAACTGCCGTGTTGAAAATGTCACTGTATGTATTTCAGCATTTGAATTCATATCATATATTATCACAAGATCAGATGTATTTATTTTTAATAAAGAACATCAACCAATTTCATTATTTTACATGAAAGCATTTAGGAGTGCTGTGGTGGATGCGCCTGGTGGATGTCATGGCCTCATGGTGTTTGCGTTTAAGTTACTAATCGCGACTGTAAGAGGACGGCCCCTCCCTGCATATTTCTCCTGCTCGGACAGGAACCATTCCTGTCCTGAGCTGCCACACCCGTCCCCTGATTGCTTTGTGTGTTTGCTCTTGCCATCACCTTTTACATACTTAACAACCAGCCTCTTAATGGGGACAATTACAGCATTCAAACAGCATTCAAACAGCATTGAGTTGATGTTCACGCCATCTGTTTGATAGGAGCGACCTTGTCAAGTGAATCACAATTCCAGGTGTGTCTGAAAGGTCCATCTGCTAACTAAATGATAAACTCTGACTCATTCATACTTTTTATTGTTTACTTATCTATTTAATTAACTACATAAAACCTTCTTTGGTAAACTGTACAAAAGGTTATTCTGTGAATTGAATCCACGAAATAGTACAAAACAATGTAATGTTGCATTCGGGGAACAGCCCACTACTCTTCACTCTCGTGTGATGCGCACTGAGCGGGAGCAAGGTGTGGTCCGAGTCGTGACGGAGCAGCACCGTCACATGTCCTCCTTGGTTACCAGGCAGTAGAAGTCTGTGCGGGCGCCGTAGTTACGGGAGCCCAGGTCTGACACGTCGATGTCTGAGTGTTTGAGCTCCGCCGGCACCGTGGGAAAGGCTCCCAACACGGGAACTCCTGAGGCTCTGTACACAGGCAGGCGCCGCCCTGCAGAGCACACACTCATCAGGGGGAGGTCCTCATCCGGAGACATAGACATATATACACCATAGATATAGAGATAGATACAATAGAGATAAAGATATAGAAATATATACACTATATAGAGATATAACTATATATAAACCATAGATATAGAGATATATACACCATAGATATAGAGATATATACAATAGATATAAAGATAGACATATATACACACACACACACACACACACACACACACACACACACACACACACACACACACACACACACACACACAATAGATATATACAATAGATATAAAGATAGACATATATACACTATATAGATATATATATACACACACACTATAGATATAGAGATATATACAATAGATATAAAGATATAGACATATATACACAATATAGAGATATATAAATATCTATATACACACTATAGATATAGAGATATATACAATAGATATAAACATATAGATATATATTTATACAACGGGGGACCTAAATCCAGCGTTCTGATTGGTTCCCAACTGTTGTATAATGAGCGTATACATAACTGCTATGACGCCCAATCATTTTGTGAAAGTATCACTCCGCGCCTTGAAGTGGAAAGTTTCAAAGAATAAAACCGTATTTTTACTAGTGTGTGTGTGTGTAGTCATTTTGCCATAATTTTAACAGTTGTATAAAAGCAATAGCACAATTCACTGAAGTCTAAAATCGGCGAGTGAACTGCTCCATAGGATAAATTGCCGGCGAACCGCTCTATCGGAGCCTTCTCTCGGAGGGACGCTAAAGTGTGTTGCATAGCGACCGTCGATGCATAGCGGCAGCCAGGAGGGACTACTTTTTGGTAGTCTTTAATAAAACGGCTACTTTGACTTTCTTGGTTTCTTTTTAAATGTAGTGTGTCTATGACTTTCGTTTCGCCATAACAGTAACCGTTGTATAAAAGCTTGTATAAAATATCTATAGTGTATATTTAAGCAATATATCACTTCAGTTAGTGGCATGTGCTCATTATACCACTGTGAAGGGGGTCGCCGGCCCTCCGCTGCGCGTCGGGGCCGGACAACGCCCCTTAACAGTGGTATAATGAGCACATACCACAGCCTGGCGTGATCTATTGCTTAAATATACACTATAGATATAGAGATATATACAATAGATATAAAGATATAGAGATATATACACTATAGATAGAGATATATCTATATATCTATATCTATCTCTATCTATAAATATATATCTATATCTATCTATCTATATATATATAGATATTGTGAGGCAGACGGCAGGGAGGAGTGAGGGGAGTGGTATATCTGGCAACCAGCTGGCTCCACCCGCAAGCCTTACATGGTCTTCCTTCCTTTAACGATGCAAGCCTGAGGATCAGCAGGGGTGCTTGGGGTTAAAAGGGCTATCATACTACTGACAGGGGCTGTGTGATCTTGGAGGGCTTGAGAAGAACAGACAGGATCTGTGTGATCGTCTGGAAGTGCTGTACGGCCAGCGAGAGAGAGATCGATGGAAAGTCAAAGGGATTGAATACGGATAATCGATTCTACCCAAACAGAGGTGGATGACCCTTTTCCCACTCTGGTGGTTGTTATTTACCCGGTACATAAACCGCCCTGACTTAGGGTATTCCACAAACGGAGGTTTACAAACACAGAGTTAACGCTGAACTCTAGGTTTATTGACCTTGTGCCAACTGAACCAGATCTGTCGGTTCCACCGCACGGGTTATGCATTAGTTCAATGAACTCGGGGTTGGTTAACACAGGGTTGTGCGCGTCCACGCCAAACCTATAAAGACGTGATGCATAGATCATGGAAACCCTGATCTAATTGGCGAAACAGGCCGCATATTTCAATGAAATGGAACTCCAGGTTCTCCTGGAGAGCTATAACGAGGGGAAGGACATTATCACAAGAAAAGGGAACGCTAAAGCCTCTGCAACCCGGAGAACAAAAGCCTGGCATCGCTGACTGCCTAAAAATGCGTTAGTTAGGCTACACGTCAAAAGCATGATCCTTAATATTTGAGCCATGAATCTAAAAATATCCCAGTTAATCATTCTTAATATTCCTACCACATAACCCTATAAAAAATATGTACTCCGATGGCTCTCAAGTGGTCAGCGGATCAAGTAAGAATGAAGTAGGCCTATAAAAACACATAAACTGGTAAGCTTTGCCCACCATCGTATTGGTATAAATTTAAATAAGCCCTTTTTTTAAGCCAATCGTGAAAAGGCAGACAGTCGGCAGACTGGATCTGGCCCTCAAATTTTCTTGACACAGGTGGCACTGGAGGGGCGGTTGATAGACCTAAATTCAGGGCGCCCTGGCATGGAGGGGGTACCTGGAGGTAGGCCTACCTCCTCAGAGAGTCAGGGGCCATGTGAGGGTACTGGTTGAATGTAGGTTTTTGTGTTTTTCTTGTATTTTAGATTTTGTTTGCCTTCGAAGTAACACATGCAAACCGTGTGAGTGCCACAGCGCATATGTTCCAAATATATATTATTTGGTAACTGGGTAGAAAACCTAAAAGTGACAATTCATCAACTTCACAGATCAAGATGGATTATTGCTTGTAATGAAGAAGCCGGCTACGATCAAACATTCTCCAGTGGATGCAAGTCCGTTGTAAGCGCCTCTCGGCATAGTACTCAGCCAGTATTGCTCTTTGTATGATATGAGGCCGAAGAAAATCTTGGTCCGGACTTGGATGGGTCATCTGAAAGGACTGAGATGTGCTCAGCATCTCGAACATTATTAATAAAACTACCATTTGCAAAAAACGGAGGGCTACGCAAATAGTCTGGAGTGAACTTAGGCCATGTCCTCGATTGGTAGTGTTGGCTTTGTAAGGCTGGAGAAGGCTATTTAAATATATTAAAGATTTGCGCGAGAATCTATATCTCTCCAGCAAAAAGTCATCCGATATGCCAAGATGCACGTATAATTTGAGCTCCGATATCAACAGGCCTCTCATCAAAAGGACATGCCATTGTGAACACTTGAAATCTGCGGTGAACGCGGGTTTAAATACCCAAAACCGGGTTATGTTCCAAACTTAACCTGCGCAAAACCTGCTCCGACCAGGTTTGATTCAGAGCATATGTTTCTATAGCAGCCTAACTAACATACCGTGTTAATTTTGGAACGGAAAACCTAGGGTTACCGCAAACCCTGGGTTAACTTACCCGGTTATGTGATAAAACCGTCTTTGTGGAATGCTGTGTTGATTACTATTCTAGCGTAGAAACCCCACACCTACGGGCCTGCTACACCATATATATATATATATATATATATATATATATATATACACACACACACACTTTAGAGATGTATATCAATATATATATATAAATTGGAACAGTGGTTCTGAGCGAATAATTTGATTGGACAAGAGACATTCCATGAGCTCTGCAGGAGCACTGATATGAGCGTCCAACATCACTCGGACTGTTCACCAAACTGTGAACCAAATGTCAAAATCACTCCCAGCTGTAACCAACTTACTTTAACTGACATAAACTGTTACCTTGGACCGAACCGGAAACAGCTTTGTGCCGTAGCCTAAAGATGGATATATTCCCAAATATAACATTTGATTTGATGCACAATCGAGACTACAGATGTGCCCCGATGTCAGCGGGCTTTTCGTGTTCACTCCCGTTGGACTTCATGTGTATGGTGTTTTTTTATATGTTTGTCACACACAGATGCATTATTGTCACCGGCGCCACAGACACGGTTGTCAGTTGACAGCATATTTTCGGGTTGCAGGATACATGCCAATATCCAAATAAATGTGTATGACAATAAGCCATAATTAAGTCAAATGTGGCCTTAAAACGGCAGCTAATGTTGAGCTAAACTTTTCGTTTTCACTACCGTTGGAGTTCATGTGTATGGTGTTTTGTTTATATGTTTCTTGACAACAGTCCGCTCATTGGGGATCTATTTTTTTTGGCAGAAGCAATTTCATTTGTTTATATGATTAAATAAACATTCAAATCACAATCTATTGTCAATTGTTCTAGTCTGGGCTTGGCCGTACCCGTGCCGAGGTCTCCAGCAGGGTCCGCCTCTGACCGCCAGTCCAGGTAGTCTGGGTCCAGGGTCAGCATGGGGTCTTTGTCCTCCTGCAGCATGGTTTGGGGGTCTCTGGCGGACTCACAGTGGAAGTCCAGCCGGCGAGGCAAGGCCAAGACCAGCTCCTTCCAGAACACTGACGACAGGCTCTGCTCACACAAGTCAACAGAGCTTCAGCTACAGGTGACCACTA
Source organism: Gadus morhua (assembly GCF_902167405.1). Taxonomy (NCBI): domain Eukaryota; kingdom Metazoa; phylum Chordata; class Actinopteri; order Gadiformes; family Gadidae; genus Gadus; species Gadus morhua. The sequence goes on from NC_044056.1 coordinate 23,050,368, forward strand.
CCACGTCAAAGACAAACTACAGGTGACCTCTACCACGTCACAGACAAACTACAGGTGACCTCTACCACATCAAAGACAAACTACAGGTGACCTCTACCACTTCAAAGACAAACTACAGGTGACCTCTACCACGTCACACACAAACTACAGGTAACTTCTACCAATTCAAAGTCAAACTACACCTCCACCACGTTGCAGACAAACTACAGGTGACCTCTAATACGTCACAGACAAACTACAGGTGACCTCTACCACGTCAAAGACAAACTACAGGTGAACTCTTCCACATCAAAGACAAACTACAGGTGACCTCTACCACATCACAGACAAACTACAGGTCACCTCTACCACGAGACAGGGTGACATGGGATTATTGACGTTGAGATATTGGTATTTAGCTTATTTAATGAGCTTGCGAGGGAGAAAGTCAACAGGAAGCGCGTCCAAACAATAAGGAAAGCATGTAATATAGGTTATGCGTTTGACTAATTGGCTGAAATCTGTGTCAAGGGGATGACAGTAATGCAAAAACAAGTTCACTGTCAGGTTTTAGTTCCTGTCTGTCTGTCTGTCTGTCTGTCTGTCTGTCTGTCTGTCTGTCTGTCTGTCTGTCTGGAGATTGGTATGTCTCTATGTATACTTTGTGTGTGTGTGTCTGCAGGCTGTACTGAGCAAGGGGTTTCTGTTTCCTCTCACCACAGAGTTGTGTTTCCAAGTGAGCAGGGTGAGGCGATGCTGCTGCTCCCTCAGCTCCTCCCTCACCTCCGCCCGGGCCCTCTTCATCTGCCCCTCCAGCGTGATGAAGATGGGCTTGGGGGAGAGCTCCAGCAGGTGCAGCAGCCCCTGCCTGGGGACAGCCGCTCAGCATCAGCACAGAAGCTATGCTACAACGTGGCCACCTGGCTCCCCCGCCCACAGAATTTCCCTGCTCACCTAGCATCGCTGACATAGCTCACACTGCCCACCTAGAGTCGCTCAGCTAGCTTACCCTGCTCACTAAGCGTCGCTCAGCTAGCTCCCCCTGCTCACCTAGCATAGCCTCAAAGCACATCAGGGGGTATGCTAGGCGAGCAGGGACATTTTGTGTGATAAATACACATCATGATTTGATTTGCATTCTTGTTGATTCAATATTCCCCCGGATGCAAGTTATCTGGGGCCTGCCCGTAATTCCGACACCTCATTGTTCCGACGTCTCAATGGTCCGAAATATTTCCCATTAGATCGACATGCCACTATGCCGACGGTTCAATGTTCCAAAAACGGAACCCATTGGTCCAAAGGTCAGTTTGTCCGACTTTTCAAAAAGGAGGCGCATTAGGCCGACGGTTCAATATGCCGAATGAGCCTACATATAAAGAGTTTTATACCTCGCTCTCGCTCCCGCTCTCTCTCGCTCTCTCTCCAAAATACAACATAGGCCTACATATCACGTTCACAATGAATATTGGAGAGCAAAGTGACAATGCTTCACTTCATTTTGACAGGGTGTTTCAGCCCCACGGACAGAGAGCGTAGGTCACAACACGGGAACGAACACACGCACACGCAAACACTTGACTAATATCATATAATACATAGATATCTATATCAAATAATACATATTATCACGGCCAAAAGCTGTGTGCACGTCCAGACGATATAATGAATCACAAAGGACTTCGTCGGGTTCTCCGACGTCTCTGGTTCTTCCACTTCCACATCAATCTGTAGTAGACAGAACCGTGCGCTGCCTGCTGCCTGCTGCCGGCGCGAGGCACCACCGCCCGGCTGCCCGCTGCCGGGCGGTGGTGCTTCGCGGCGGTGGCGCCTCGCGGCAACCGGCGGCAGGCAGCATGTCGCAGTTCATGTAGTTCGATGTCGTTCTGCCATTGCATTCAAAATTCTGTAACTAGCCTGTTACTACGAACTAAGCAACTACCGTACACGTATTAGCATTTAGCACTAGCTCAATCACGACTCCTTCAGAATTCTTGTGGGTGGTTACGAACCAACCAAGTGGGCAGGGCCATGAATAATAATTTGACAACGCTACGTCACAGTGTCACCTTATCCAGATCGGCTAATTTCTTCTGCCTTTTTCCTTTCATTGCCTATTGCATTCAGCAGACAAACTGCATAGATTTCAAACTTACCACAGCTCACAAACTTATTCAGACCTATGTTATTTAACAAACAATAGGAAAAATGTGATTTTAATGGCATGGGCTCTTTAAGGAAGACCCTCAATCTGCCACTTGTGTATAAATAGGGGGTGATGGATGGATGTCCTACTTTTATAATTACAGGGTACTTCGCCCATTTAGAACCGGCGTTCTATTATTATAAAATCGCTATTGTAATATAAATAAATATATAAATAAATATCAGTCTAAACCAGTCTCCCCTTTGCCTTCTCCCGAAATGACGCCAAACGCGTCATTTGACGTGTTTGGCGTCATTCGAAATGACGTCAAATGACGCCAAACGCACTTCGGGTGTCTTCCCTGGCATACATCGTTATGTTATCGTTATAACATCGGGTATGTGTAAATGCTACCCCGATAAATTGACCCGATCATACATTTTTAGCCCGATGTCACCCGAATCACCCCGACTTCCACATCGGTGGTCCATCGGCCATTAGCGGCCATTAGCGGGATGGTGTAAACGGGGCATTACGTGCTTACGCGTTACGTCTAAAACAGAGCATATATCGGCCGTCATTGTATAACGTGCGCCCACAGCAACAGTCTGGCTTGGTGAAGTGCACTGCTGGAACTTAGCCTATCGTCTTTTATTTTTGGTTTCATAATCACACATGTGGAATTGTGCCTTGGCCTATTCGGCATATTGAACCGTCGGCCTAATGCGCCTCCTTTTTGAAAAGTCGGACAAACTGACCTTCGGACCAATGGGTTCCGTTTTCGGAACATTGAACCGTCGGCATAGTGGCATGTCGATCTAATGGGAAATATTTCGGACCATTGAGAAGTCGGAACAATGAGGCGTCGGAATTACGGCATGGCACCAGTTATCTCGCCTATGAACATTGAAAAATAAGGCCTGTATCTGTGTAAAGCTAGAATTGCTCATAGCATATGCTCGACACAATGTGTGTTGACATTTTTACCACAATTTTCCCTACAACTTAAAGTAAGCGTGCCTTTGAACATGTGTTTGGGATGGTTAATGCCTCAACGTTGGACTCTGAAACGTTGGGAACCTCTACGACGCTGAAGTTGGCATCCGATTCGCAGCATCCGATTCAGCGGCTGGTGCACTTTAAATCGGTCCTGATTGAAAACCACTACACCTAGACTCTTCAAATCTGGACTAGATTATCACAGTGAGGCTATACATTATAATAAACATAGTTACAGATTTGTGAAACCTTTTTTCTATTTGTGAAAATGCAATACAGGCTCATTTTAATGCTTTTTAGGGGTCCAGACTGCATTAGAACGGGTCCTGATTGAAAACCACTACACCTAGACTCTTCAAATCTAGACTAAATTATCACAGTGAGGCTATACATTATTTAAAACATAGTTTCAGATTTGTGAAACCTTTACCCTATTTGTGAAAATGCAATAAAGGCACATTTTACTGCTTTTTAGGGGTCCAGACCGCATAAGAACTGATCCTGATTAAAAACCACTACACCTAGACTCTTCAAATCTGGACTAAATTATCACAGTGAGGCTATACATTATGTAAAACATAGTTTCAGATTTGTGAAACCTTTAACCTATTTGTGAAAATGCAATGCGGTCTGGACCCCTAAAAAGCATTAAAATAAGTCTGTATTGCATTTTCACAAATAGGGTAAAGGTTTCACAAATCTGAAACTATGTTTTACATAATGTATAGCCTCACTGTGATAATGTAGTCCAGATTTGAAGAGTCTAGGTGTAGTGGTTTTCAATCAGGACCGATTTGAAGATTCTAAGTGGTTTTCAAGCCGAATCGGATGCTGCGAATCGGATGCCAACTTCAGCGTCGTGGAACCTCTGCACCTTTACGACAGACACAATACTGCCCACAAGTGGTAAGATATCGCTCAGTCCCAGTATCCTTCCTTTTTAAATATATGGTATGCAATGCTACATTGCAGCCCTCAGGAGAGCTACTCCGGATGTAGAGCGGGTTGACTAGTAACCGATAGGATGCTAGTTCGATCCCCGGCTCCCCGGGGACTCTCTAAATGGACGCCACTTCGACCTGGGCGGGACTTTACGTCCTACGTCACTCGCTATGGGTTTGCATGTGTGCGCGTAGCCGTTTGTCTCAGGGATCTGTGCACGAACTCCCTTGCACTACAGATTACGAGCGTCAGTGTCGTACGCGATGGAGGGTGGGTGACATTCCTACAGTCTGTGATGATAGGCTATATTTCTACAAATGACTTACTATTAGTATTACTAGCGATTAACATGACGAAACAACACGAACTAAGCTAACATTAGACTATAGCCATACCAGATAACGCCATACCAGCTAATCCTAACTATTTCTATTAAACTCTGAACCATTTTGCAACAGGCAACTGTGTGTTGGTGCGTCTTATTGCTTCCCGCGTCTGCGTCTGCGTCTGCGTCTGCGTCTGCATCTTTCCAACTCCTGGCTAATAGTTTCAGCTTTTGTACTATATTTCAGAAATGATCCACCTGTACCACACTGCTGACTTGTTGATGTTTTGTGAGCACTCACACATTTCTCTAGGTATCTTAAGTTTCCTAATGGAGTCATCAAAACTTTGGACTTTGTTATTGTAAGAAATATTGTGTTGCAAAAACACTTTGTGTCTTACCCTTAGCGTTACCCTAACCTTAACCCCAGTAACATTTCTTCATCATAAACTACAAGTTACGCAAAATGGCATACAAACATCCAGTCCAATATCTGCGTCTGCAGATTATGAAAGAAAAAAGCTAGCTTCATTAAGGAATCAAACCCCTTATCCCCGCGTTAATGAGTTGTTCTCTGACCACTAACCCATCAGGTCTACATGCGATTCAAGAGTTGACCACTAGACAATCTTTAAACTTCGGTAGCCTAGAAATTGTAAAGACAGTGATGTGTGTACATTGTGCGAGTATCCGTCACTCGCGATGTGTGTGCAGTCCAAAATGAAAGAAAAAACCTTGCATCACTAGGGAATCTAACCCCCAATCATCAGTTGGTCGTTGGTAACTGTAAACAAAGAGATCGCATTTTGTTTAACTGCTAACTAACAAACGGGTTTATGCGTTCACTGAACAAAGATTATGGAAATAAAAGACCACTTTTCCATCAAAAAAATCATCAGAACCGTTATTACCAACCCATAGACACTAAAGCCAAAACCTTTCTCACATGCACACCCATCGCGAGTGACGGCTATGCGCACACATGCACACCCATAGCGAGTGACGTAGGACGTAAAGTCCCGCCCAGGTCGAAGTGGCGTCGATTTAGAGAGTCCCCCCCGGTTCGATCCCCAAGTGTTGAGGTGTCCCTGAGCAAGACGCCTCACCCTGACTGCTCCTGACGAGCCAGCTGTCGCCCTGCGTAGTCGACTACGCCGTCGGTGTGTGTAAGTCACTTTGGAAAAAAGCCTCAGCAAAACCCACTAAATGTAAATGTAAAGTTAATCCCTGTGCAGCTTTCGTTTTCCCTTCCTTGTGCGTGGGACATCGTTGCGGTGTGATACAAGACGCAGACAGAGGTTCTGCGGACCTGAAGTTCCTAGTGCACCAGTCTTGCTCCAGGTAGGCATGGGACAGGACTACCACCAGCCGCCGGGACCGGCTGACATTCATCAGCAGCTCTGCGGACGGCTCTGGGGGCGCATTGACACAGAAATACCAGACTTAAGGATATAAGAATAAGAATGTGATCCATTATGTTTACAACAGATAACTATTGGTGATTAATTTAACTCATTGCTCCGGCACAGCTACGGCAAAGTCTTGAAAAGGGCATTTAAATTAAAATGTTCTGAAAATATAGTGTATTGTAATCAGGGCTCCGAACCGGTTCAAGGAATGAAAACGAAAACCGAAAACGAACGGAATTTTACGAGGAACGGAAACGGAAACGAAAACCAAATGTCTTCAACTGTTCCGGAACAGAAACGTTATTCTGAAATCCCCAAAACCGGTTAATAATGGTTTTTTTTCGTTCTCTATATAGCCTATAAAATTTCACAAAAGCTATGATATATTTCCGGTTGCCACGTTCACTTCGCCGCCCGCTAAGCTCAGTTGTCACAAATTCCCACCACCACCCTGGCGAGAGGCCGTATGCCATTTCAGTTGCAAATAGGCCTTACTCGCACAGTGAAATTGATTTGGAAATTATTTTTGTATATTTAACGAAAACGTTAAATATACCGGTTCCGTTCGGAGCGGAACGATTTAAAAATAATTTTGTTTTCAAGCCCTGATTGTAATATGTGCCTTAAAATACACACAAATCCATAACAAGAGTTTATATCAACACGAGTTGTAAACTTAAACTTTAAATGAGAAAGTAATTGAGGGAAGTAGTAAAGGAGACAGAGTGGGGATACCGTGATCTTGAATTACAGCGACGGTAAGTAGAGCAGCAGTCATCTGCTCCAAGGAGGAAAGGTTCACACGCTACAGTAGGAGAGGAGTCACCTGCTCCAGGGAGGATGTCGTTCTCATTCAGGTGCAGCTTGTGTCCTTGTTTCGCCAGGTTTGGTTTCAGGATAAAATTTACAAACTTTCTGTCGTACTCGTTATTCACATAGGAGACGTATGCGTCGTACAATTTACCATCTAAAACAAAACAAAACATGAGGATCAAAAGCAGCCATCATTTATCATGGACATTTTAAATATCATTCATACACGGGGGGGCAACGTGATGCTATGCCATACATTTACATTTACGGGATTTTGTTGACGTTTTTATCCCAAGCTCCAGACAACCATTTATTCACATATTCACACACCGATGGCAGAGTCAGCCACACAGGGCGACAGCCAGCTTGTCAGGAGCAGTCAGGGTGAGGCATCTTGCTCAAGGACACCTCGCGACTTAGCTAGGAAGAGCACGGGATCAAACCAGTAACCTTCCGGTTACCAGTCCACCCAGTCTACCTCCTGAGCTTCTGTTAACCCCAAAACGACAACAAACCAGAACTAACAAGCTTGAAGTCTCACCGTTGAGTTCATAGTCTCCGTAAGTGTTCCTGTACCACAGTTTGATGTTAAGGTGATGTTTGGAGTAGACCAACGCCGCCACAGAGAGGAGCAGGAGTAAGACCACTGCGGCGATGACAGCAGCAGTGTGGCTAGGGCGGTCTAGTGTACAGAGATAGAGGATACATCACATTCATCACATTAATTAAGATATTACTATATAATTACTGTAGCGGATCTTGGCAACTGTTGAAACACAATTATTCCTCATTCATTATCCTTTGTAATACTAAATTGGAACCTTTCATGTACCAAATGTATCAAATGAATAAACGAGGGCCTACTTGGCCTACCTGCGTTCTGCACTTGAAATGAGTCTGATGTGTTTCTCACAATGCAGAGGTACAGCCCAAAGTCCGCCTGCTCCTGCAGAGAGATCTCCAGGAGACTGCTTAGTGTCACATGTCCAATACTGGGAGACCTGACGAAAACGAAACAACAACGAACTCATCTCAACACCATGGCCTGTCCCGGGTGAACTTCAAGATGCAACGTTGTGTAGATTATACGGGTCTTTACGCACCATGAAGAAGTATTCCGAGGGTGCTCCGTACGGTTGGTGAGAAGGCGGCCATCTTTGCTCCACTGCAGGGTGGGTGGGCCACAGGGGGGCTCCTCAGCCGGGTCCCAGGGAACTAGCGCGGTGCAGTTCAGCCACACAGTGGACCCCAGGCGTCCCCAGAGGGGGGTCAACCCCCCACCCGGCATGAACTCCGGGGCCCTGGAACACTGGGACTCTGTGGGATCAACACAATCCTTACTGGGACCAACGGAGGGCAGACAATCAGGGCCTTCATCAGCAGCCCGACCGCCTGATAACAGGCCCGGCTGTGGGAAGGCATGTAGAAACCAAACGCCTTCCCCCAGGTGGAGGGCAGCTCACTGAGGGAGGCCTGCACTACTAGCCTAAAAGCTGTAGGGAGGGTCCTTTACCATGTGGATAAACATCAATTTAATTTAATTTAATTTAAATTAATGGAATTTAAAGAAGGAGTCTAAAAGTAGATTACCGTTCTCTCTGACATATCAAACCTTATATTTAGATTATTTCAATGGTACAACTTCAAATTTAAATGAATTTAGACTTTAAAACATGATATAAGGATAGGTAGGTATCTCCATTTGACGATATAATACCATTCAAAGACAATAAACAATGATATTGCATTACCCAGTCCTACCCAACATCTTTGGACCAACATGGTAATAACCTAGACTGCGGTTGACAATAGCAACAACCACTGCGTCTCTGTTTGAACTCACCCTTGACCAGGAGGTGCACGGTGAAGGAGATGAGGCTGTCCGGTAGCAGGCAGGTGTAGTTCCCCTGGTCCTCAGGGCCCAAGGTGGGGAACTCCAGGTAGAGCCCGGGGCCGGGGTCCGAGCGGCCGGGGGGAGGCGGGGGCGGCAGCTCGCGGCAGTCTCTGAGCCAGGTCACGGCCCCCTTCTGGCCGCCTGGCTGGGAGTCCGGGATCCGGACCCCCAACCAGGCGGCCAGAGGGCATTTCAGACGGTATCCAGTCCCTTCTCCCACGTAGACCACGCGCTCCTCAAAGTGCTCGCTGTTCACACACGCTGAGGAACACGGAGACAAGGTCCATTAGTTTGAATGAAACGTGTGGCAGAGCAAACACTACTTTCCTTCAAAGGTGGGCTTATTGACTCCTCTCGGCTTATCACAGACTTGTAGCCTTAACTTTCCTCCTTGAAAATCCTTAATCCCTAAACAATTTGGTACACAGTCAATACGGGTCTATTGTGGTTTCAGGGGAAAGGCAGTAAACGGTAATGGTGTGGGAAGGTCAACTCTGACTGTTGACTTTTTCCATGAGGCTGCACATAGACTGTATGAGAAGTATAAGAGTCAGAGGGAAATTCGGTTTTTGGTTCATTCAGCTTGAAAATCTCTTTATTCGCAACATGGCCAGCCTATAAATTCACACAGGGCCAGAGACATAACAATGACTTTAATTAATAACAAATGTTAAGACAGGTGGTCTATATCGAGACCACATAAATTCATTCAGCCCTTCCAACAGGCACACGCTCACACACAAACACACACGCACACACACACACACACACACACACACACACACACACACACACACACACACACACACACACACACACACACACACACACACACACACACAGATACAGACATGCACACACACACACACACACACACACACACACACACAAACACACACACACACTATATTCACATATTATTACATAATATGTTCATTGTTGAGGTTGCTGACTCCATATCGAAATAGCTGGAAAGGTGGTCAATGCAAATATCCTGCAGAGCATGGTCCATTAATGAACGAGAACTGTGGCTTAGATACCAACCAGTTATACAGGAATGAGCGCCTGAACAGGCCAAACCTAGACAACTTGCACAATCGGTGTTTTCTTGCCTGGTAAGTTGTGTCTCAATAACCAACGCTCTGGAACCGCAGACGAGACGTCCGGGAGCAAAGTCCACCCAGCCGCGTTGCCAAGCGCCCTTATGGGACACACTGACACAGCATGATAGCCTGCTGGGTGCTTGACACACACGCACTGGACACATGCTTAACCCATATATTGGGACTTTATTAAAATCCCTCCAATTGGCCTCCATTATTCGTATACTCATTCAAACCATAAACGCTATGCTGGGTTTAATATTGTCATATTACTAACTAGTGTTCCCAATCCCCGGCAGCCTGCCCATCTGATCTTTGTTTTTCACTGAAACAAACAACAGATCAAACGTCATTACAAAAAATAAGGCCTTTTAGAGATAGGCTACAGCATTGTAATCGGTAATGGGAGGCTAGGGGCAAGATGTTAATTCTACTTACCGTCAACTGCGAAGAGGAAGCAAGTGCATGCCAACAAGATGACCATTATTCCCTCCTTCAGAGTACTTTAGTATCCTGTGTTCTGCGGTAAGGAAGGTTGTAGGTAAGTTTAAAATATTACATTATGATATCAGAGTTGTTATTACCGGTTTAAAAGCCACTCAGTAGAGTTGTACGGAAACACGACACCTGCTGCTGCTCACCTGTTGGGTGGCAGCGAGGAGGGGGGGTGGGTCACGTGACACCCAGTGAAACCACACAGTAACTAAAGGATGCTGTTGTGCTTGAACTCAATGCAGCAGACATGTAAACGTAAGGATGCTGTTCTGCTGACGGTGAACTACATACAAGTAAATAAAGGATGTTGTTCTGCTTCTACTGAACTCAATTCAGACTGCATGTAAACTTAAGGATGCTGTTCTGCTACTGAACTCAATACATACATGTAAACTAAATTATGCTGTTCTCTTACTCAACTCAATACATACATGTAAACTAAAGGATGCTGTTCTGCTTCACCTTAACTCTATACATACATGGACGGCAGATGCATGTATCCAGAAGTCAACATCGTTTTTTTAATTATTATTAACAATCAAAAAATAGCAAAAACAGAAGTCTGTCTCAGATTTACAAAAGGCAGTTAAATAAAGGCTAATGTATGCTGACCATAACAGCATCACAACATGATTATGTTAATTTATTCAAAGTCACAATTACAGAAAACACGTAGGCCTACACAAACAAAGCAATAATGCTAGGCAAATAATAATTATTATAATAAGATTAATCATAACGCCAATATGAAGAATAAAGTGGTTCCCAAGATCATTTTAATTTAAATATTTCAAGATATGAAATAATACAGTTCTGCAATTGAAAGGATATCATTACATGAGATCAGTCAATACATGGTTTCGTTCCTACGTGGATCCATATGGCCCAGTCGAGACTCCTTAAATGAGTTTCACTGTATCACTGTGTCTTGCCGTTCGTAGAAGCTGCAGTGCTTCATTTCAATCATGACTTTTATCTTAAGTCGGAGTGCAACGTCAATAAAAAACAACTCTGTACATCATGCTTGTATTAAATAACACCGGTATAAAAGGCTTTGTCCAACACACTTTGTTTCTCCCTCATTTCCGCGTAAAGGTTAGGCGTTAGGCTTTGGCCACACCTTGTGGCTGACAAGAGGCGGTGCAGGACCCATCTTCAAGTGAGAAGCTCAACGTAGTCACACATTGTCAACACATTGGATGTGTTCACATGAGTCCCTCACAGTCATCAAGTTAAGATAGCAAACATATTTCCAATGGAAGTGATTAACTGCGTCAGAGGCAGCTACTGGTGGTTGGTTCAACTTCAAATTGTATTTGGCAGTCTTCATTCATTCTCCTTTTGACACTTCTTTCTCTACAAATAAGCTAGAAACAACAATTGATTGTTATTGAAAACATATAGTGCTAACCCTCATGATGTCCATGGTTATAGGAGACAGGTAAATGATATACAAGATGGTTCAAATATCTACTGTTGTGGTATTTGCATGCATTGAAATTAGTGATTTGCATCCCGACCCTCCCCCTGAGTCTGTTGGCAGCTCACCTGTTCTCCTGCTTCAGTTGGTTGAACTTGTCAAGGAGTCGGACGTTCTTCACCTGCATGGGTGCGCTCGGGACACACCAGGCTGCCACAAATTTAAATATGACCACAACGTGCTATAAGCACAGAAAACAAACAAAAAAGCAATACAATATTAACCTCATCATCCTCATCCTCGTCCTCCTAAAACATTTTTGGAGAGGGCAAACATGTTAGACAACAGTTCACGCTTGCTCTATTGCGATTGCATTTCTTGTTTTTGGCTCACCTCAAAAAGGATGACGAAGGCAAAACGTACAGCTAAGATCAGCCAGAACTGTGGAGTGAAGCTGTAGTCTCCGTCGCTCCGGTAGTCTTTGTAGCTGGGGAGAAAACACATCAACTCTCCATAGAAGACAACATGCCAGCAGCTCATTAGGAATGACATCAGAGCTGGTATGGTAACACACATCAGCTGTCCAGCTCCTTTAACACCACCACACCTTCCCATTCAGGGTTCATGGGTTCATGGGGGAACAAAAATAACTGTAAGAACTGAGTTGGACCATTTACAATACTAGTCCTAATCTTAGGAATGGAGAAAACAAATCTTGTACACATTACATCAAAGGCTGTCCTCTCGGCTGTCTTTTTTGTTAACGTTGGAGACTGAAACAGTATTCACAGCTGATGTGCCTGTGCCATATCTGTTGGCCTCAGGATGCAGAGATACAAACATCTAAGGGAGTGTGTCAATGTTCCCCGGGTCCTATGTTCCCCTCTTTGTATGAGACTGGGAAACATAGGACCCTTTCTTTTAAAAAGGGTCCTATGTTCACCGCTTTTGCCAAAAAGGGTCCTATGTTCCCCGATATGTATGTGACCGGGGAACATAGGACCCTTTTTTTTAAAAGAAGGGTCCTATGTTCCCCAGTCTGTTACTTTTTCCACCATTACTGCCAAATTCCGGACGAAATAACCACCATTGCATGTCTTTACCTTTTGTGGAAGAGGGAGAGACGTCGGAGGACCCGACGCAGTCTATTCATATTATTGTAATGACCACGGAAGAGGCAGTGAATGAAGTTTTGATTAGACAGAGATTTATTAGATAGGCCTACCTAATAAACCGTTGGAACACACAAGACCGGAAACCATAGCAACGCCGATAAACAAACCCCGAAAAGCCCAATCCCTACGAGAGCTCCCCGCGCTACGGCCATCCGGAGGCGCACAGAGCTTTTGGCCGTGATATTATATATACAATTATATTACATTATATACTATTATATATAGAGCTCCGGGAGTCGCAAACGTCAACAATCACTTTCTCCTCCATGCTGCAGTTCACCCCGAACTGCACTGCACTGAGTTGGCTGGTTGAACGCTGATTGGCTGTGACGTTACACATGTCACTCAGTGGCCACGCTGTTGAACGCTGATTGTCTGTCATCACGCGAATGTCGCGTCAAAGTTTAAATATTTTTAAAGATTGATAGATTGCGATGAACAAAGGACCCTTTCTTCAGAAAAAGGGTCCTATGCTCCCCGGTATGTATTGCTACAGGGAAACATAGCACCCATTTTGGGAAAAACGGGGAACAGGACTTTCTTTTTTAGAAAAAGGGCCACGTGGAACATAGGACCCGGGGAACATGATGACCCCACATCTAATCACTCATTAAAGCATCCAGTAGGGAGGACCGACCTGCAGGAGGAGAAGTTCAGCCCGCTGGGGGTGATCATCTGCTCGGGCAGGAACTCGTTGCGTATGTCCGGGTCGGCCATGTGGGCGATGGACAGCGTGTTGTTGATGTAGCCCGCCATGCAGCTGGACGCACAGGGAACCAAAATAAACCACATGTACACACCCTGGGTGAATACTGCTACACGCAGAGCTAGCAGCGCTGGAAGAAGCGGTCTCTCACTCGGCGGCGGTGCTGCCGTTGGCGCAGGGTCCGTAGCGGTAGTGGTACACGATCCGGGGGATGAAGTCGGACGACACGCCGATCACCAGGCCATTGGCGATGACCGCCATGACGCCGATGGCCTCCAGGACCTCTGTCCAGATCCCTGATAGGAACACGCAGAAGCATCCATACTTCAGTACCATGGTTACTAAGTATTGTTACCCTGGCATCATGGTAAGTAAGTAGTGATATTCCGGTAACATCATAAGTATTTTTACCCCAGTAACATGCATCACATGTATTTTCCCCCTGGTATAATTATAAGGAATTATTATTTCCCCAGTAACATCATAAGTATTGTAAGCCAAGTAACATCCTGAATAAGTGCTGCTTCACAAGCCCAATTGTATTGTTTTATTGTATGTAAGTATTGCTACACCTGTAACATTGTTAGTAAGTATTGTTACCCAAGAGGCATTGTTAGTAGGGGGAGAGCCGGGTCGATTGAAACACTTTTCAGTTAAACGTCTTTTTCAAAGATGACTAATTTCAACATGTGATCAACAACTCCCATGTGTGTTCTCTTAGTTACAAGTGTAATTTAATACATATGTTGGATGATCGAGCTGTTTTTTAACTTTGAACGTAAGTTCACATTTGTTTCAAACGCACGCTCGGGACGATTGAAACACACATGCGGGACGAATGAAACAGCATATTTTAAAAAATAAACTATTGACCTTGTTTTTATGCAACATACCGGACAACATAGTGTACTCGTCATTGCTAAAATTTCACATAATTCCGCATAATATAAATAGGTAAAAATATATTTTTGGCCCGTGCGTAATTGTGCGTAATTGTCAAGATGCACATTTCGATTAAAAAACACCTTTCTTCTTTTGGACAACTACATTTGCATAAAATTTACTTATTTCCCTGTCCTAAGTCATGTTTGGGGATACACAGTTGAAAATCCTTTTATTTATTTAAAAAAAAAATGACCAGGTCAACCGGATAACATGACACCTGTTGCGTCTGAAACAAGTCTTTAAATCGTCCCAACAGTGACTACTGACACAAACCTTTTTTACCTCTCAAAAACTCTGACATTGCACACTTTAGCACAGATTTAAGTACTAATTAATCTGTTGTATAGTCATATTATTATGGCATGAAACAAAAACCGCAACTATTCATTGCAAAAAAAACTACCGCAGGAAGGATTTTACTTAGCGCTCTCGAAAACAGGTTCGGGGCATAACATTTGAACAGTAGCACGTCATTAAACGAAATTTCCCGGGGTTGGTCAGTCTTGCGTGCTGAACGTTGTGTTTCAATCGTCCCGTGTTTCAATCGACCCAGCTCTCCCTAAGTATTGCCCAAGGAATATTGAAAGCATTGTAACCCCAATAACATCCTAAGCATTGTTATGTCAGTAACATTGTAAGTAGGCCTATTACTACCCCAGTAACATTTTAAGTAAGCATTGTTATCCCTGCAACTTTTTAATTATACCCCAGCAACTTTTTAATTATATCCCAGCAACATTATAAGTATTGTAACCACAGAAACATAATAACTTAGTATTGTTACCCCAGCCGAATTGTAATTAAGTATTTTTACTCCAGCAACATCAGAAGTTGGTATTACCCTAGCAATATTGAACGTTAGTATTGTTACCCAGGAAACATTGTAAGAAAATAGTTGATTTTCTCCACCTCACAGAACACAGCGATATTCACCAGATAATCTTACCGATGTCGTTGGTTTTCTTAGGCACTATCCTGCGTTCCAGAGTGACCATCTTGATGGCGTCCAGGCGTATTTCGATGATGTTGTTGATGAGGGCCAGCAGCGGAGCGAGGGGGAACGCTGCCACGAATATTGTGGTGAAGCTGAATTGGATGACTAGGGTCAAGACCATGAAAACACATCAGACACCAAACGGCTTTGGTCAATGTTATTTACAGTCAGTTATGGCAATGGTAAAGGCATAGTTATTATGCATATCGATCATAAATAATCAAAAAATTGACCATAGAATTGACCCATATCAAAAATAACAAGAATGAAATTCTAAAAAAGTATCTGAATATTACTTGGAATAAAATATAACTAGGGATAAAATATACAAATGAAAATGTCAAAATGAACTTGACATATACAACAATAGGTTCTTAGGCTGTGTGTGAGTGAGTGAGTTAGTGAGTATAGTGTGCAGAAGAGTGTGAAATTGTGTACAACACACACACCCATCTCCAGGAACTCATTGAACAGGCTGAAGGAGTTGACGTCATCGAGCCGGTAGTTGCAGAACCAGTCCCTGAGCTTGCAGTTCTCACACAGCTCGGCTCCACTGAAGCCCTCAGAGTCATCCTTCTTGAAGCAGTGGCCGCACCTCCTCTGAAGCTTCTTGGTCCTCTTCCTCTTCAGCCAGCGATGAAACCATCTGAGACAGGCAGAGAAAACACTGGATCCAACGTGTATATTTATATGCATGCTTATGCAATGTAAGTGTATGTACATATGTTTGTATGCACAGATGTATGTATGGCAAAAATGGCAAAATGAGAAACAACAAATATGAGTAACAACCGAAAATAATCAAATACTATCAGGGAAGCACATTGTCCCTGTACAGACTCTACAGACTGGTGATCCTCAGTATTGACAATGATTCTCTTGCAAGCTAGAGTGCTTGAAGGATGGATTCAACAAAACATTGTCAAGGAATTCTCCTACAGGAATGCAAGGAGTAAAGGACCCTTAGGGCTTTGTTAAAAAAGGAGAAAGAAAACATTTGATTATATGAGGAATATTTATGGATCATGAAATCAAACAAACAGTTGGCCATGCTCCTATGTTTATGTCAGTTTTCTGTACTTATTGGTGATGTGCTTGCAACCAAAACATTTGTCTGAGCATAAATTTAGTGGCTACAGCTTGTTTGTGCCTGTTGCCATGGTAACGATTGTTCTTGGCTGCCATTAGCACGCTGCATGTGGGTAAGAGCTGCATGGTTTGTGTGATGGGGTTTATTGCAAGTTGAGACTCCGTCTAATTGGACTCGGTCTGGGTGAGGCTGCACAACTGCTGCACATTGAGTAATCAGTGTGTAACAGGTTAAACCAGCAATCTCCACACATACACAGGAAGAGACCTCCTGCATGGCAACACAGAACACCAGGCTATGTGTCATCATCAGCAAACCTTACAAAGAAACGCTTCAACATCACCACCTTGACTCATTTGTCTGGAGGAGCCCAATAGAAGTCTCCTGAACAAGAATGAAGTATACACAACCCATAGCCTGGCTCCGCCCGCCTAAGTACTCCCGCTCAATTTGAATTTCCCTTCAGTACTAGGTCTGGGTCTACGGAATGTTAGGCTACGTTGACACGATGACGGTCTGAACAGAAGACACAAAAGTGGCGTCGCGTCTTCACTTTTTATTCCACGTTTAGACGAGCGTTTTCGGGAGGAAATCTGCGTGCATACGGTGACGGTGTGGAATTCGATTGGGTATGCATGCCAGGCGGCTAGGTGGTGCTGTGATACACTATCACACAACACCGGCATGTCTGAGCGCAAGCGTAGATTCTTCCTTCTTCTCTTATCCGTGCCGCAAAAACCAAAAAGATCCTTCTCTGTTCAGTAACACTATCTGTACATATCCTTTACATTTCGTGGAATGACTCCTGTACGCTTGTTAGAGATGCCAGAGCAGCTTGAAGGTCCGACGTATGGAAATAATCGGACATGTTTGTTTATTTCCTTGTACTGTACATGTATGTGACGTAAACGCGTACGCGATGGAGCAGATCTGAGCAGCAGTGTTTTGCGTCTTGGCACTGTAGACGGAAACGCTACAGCGGAGCGTATTCAACTTTTCCACTCTGGAGGGTGGTTTCAGATTTATGCGTTTTCATGCCCCAAAAACGCCGTCACCGTCTAAACGAAAGGCACTTCCGATAAAATATTTTGGCGTTTTTACCCGCAAGCGTCCTCGTGTAAACGGGGCCTTAGTGGGTTTTCTCCGTCTAAATTTTCTGCGTCCAATCAGCGAACAGAGGGAGTGGCTTAGATCAATGACGTTAAAGTCAGCACTCGTTGACGGACATCTTCACGCACGGTGTTTGGTTTGTTTACAGCCTGCGCGCAACGTGATTCCCGGCCAAACATTAGCAATTGGTTATGGCAGATCCAGAGTGGCACTGGGCAGATACAATAGTTTTAAACTGCAACAGATACCCGCCTTCAAGTGAGTTAAAGGGGACCTATTATGCTTTTTCGACTTTTATGACCTATAAACGTTGTTATAATGATTGATAGTCATGTTTAACCATACTAAAGTGTCAAATAATGACGTACATGCCTTTCGACGTATTCCCTGCTGACAGTCTGGGGTGGCTGTGCAGAGCGCTAAACACTCGGGACAACGTTTGCGATTCACTTGTTCACATTTCCGGGAAATCATCTACGTAGAGGCACTCCTGCCACGCCCCCATATGCCTGGTCAAACTGCCCGCACGCGCGCTTCAAGGAAGGTAACCAATCACAACGGAGTTGGGTTGGCAGGAGGGGGGCGAGGGGGCGGAGAAGGACGAAATCGAGCGTTGACAGAGAATGCTGAAAGCGCCCAGATGAGAGGAGGAGTTTCCTGAAAATCTACATTGTTTTTTGTGTATGGTTAAACATGACTATCAATCATTATAACAACGTTTATAGGTCATAAAAGTCTAAAAGCATAATAGGTCCCCTTTAACGTTTGTCAATTGAGAAGGTCGAGACTCTATGTACAAATGAAATGAAGTACGAGAGTCTGGTAGGACCAGGCTACACAACCCGTAGTATAAATGTGAAATTACAAACTGAAACTAGAGTGGAACTTTGAACATTTGGCAATGTGTGAGGAGGGACCATGGCTATTGACCAACTATTTAAATGTGACTGACGGGAGAATTGATGTAATGTGTCTATATAGATAGTAGCCTACGTAGAAAAACTGTAGGAACTGTTTCAAATTGTCTGAAGTAGGTGGCATCTGCTCACTGTCTCTCACTGTTCCCTCTCTCTCGCTCTACTGTGTCTCCTCTCTGTTCCTCCTCTCTCTCCAGTCTTTCCTCTCTCTCTTTACCTCCTGTTTCTCCTCTAGCCGTCTTTCCCCTCTGTCTCTCTCCTCTCTTTTCCTCCTCTCTCTGTTCCTCCTCTCTCTCTCTCTCCTCTCTGATCCTCCTCTCTCTGTGTCTTTTCTCTCTGTTCCTCCTCTCTCTGTGTCTCTCCTCTCTCTTGTCCTCTCTGTTTCTCTCCTCTCTGATCCTCCTCTCTCTGTGTCTTTTCTCTCTGTTCCTCCTCTCTCTGTGTCTCTCCTCTCTCTTGTCCTCTCTGTTTCTCTCCTCTCTGATCCTCCTCTCTCTGTGTCTTTTCTCTCTGTTCCTCCTCTCTCTGTGTTTCTCCTCTCTGTTCCTCCTCTCTGTGTCTCTCCTCTCTATTCCTCCTCTCTCTGTGTTCTCTGTGATTCCTGCATCACTGCCTGCTCACCACTGTCTGCAAAACAGAGTTTTAAATGAAGATAATAGGGCTTCAGCATGCTGTAACTTGTCAAGTAACACTTTAGTAGCATAAAGTCGCCAGAGTGTATTCACATTTATTCTCATTAACTATCTTTGCAATGAACAAAATCCTCAACGGCAACCGACTACAGTTTTGTCTCATGGTTTCAGTCTGTGTGTGAATCTATGGCGAAAGCTGCGTGAACGCTGCCCAGTGTTCAGCCTATCTCCTGCATTTGCTCTGGGTCGTCTCCCGCTTTGGGGAGAGAGGGGAGGGGCTCAAAGCTTGTGTATGGAGAAAAGCACATTTAGTTTTCGTCTTTTTAGTCACGTGTCACAAGGGCAACAATGCCCCCATTGTCTAAGCAAGGTAACACTTTTCCTAAGACACTACTGATCAATGCAAAAGCGAATGCTGTGAAGTATCTCATTAGAGCGGTAACTTTATACGAAGTACTAAATCCAGGTGGTCAGAAGGATGCGTTCTCAACGTGCGTTGCATAAGGTGGAGAGATCCACCGCATGCACTACTTGAAAAATAGCACCACATTACAGAGTCATGGTAACTAGAATTGTAAATGGAAGAGAGGGATGTCGGGTTGGCATGAGTGTGTGTGCCGTATTTTCATTGTAAATGAGCGCTTCTTAGTGTTATAGCTGAACTTTGGCCCAGCGATTGTGTGTTGGTGCTGGGGGTAGAGTCTCATCAGCATGCCCCAGGTCAAAGGTCACCACCTTCCCCCTGGGGTGTGTCTTGGTGCTGGCAGTCGAGTCTCATCAGCGCGCCCGAGGTCAGAGGTCACCCCCACCCCCCGCCCCTCCCGGTGTGTGTGTTGGTGCTCTGCACTTACGGAACAGTGAACTCGAACACGTTGCTGATGGTTTGTTTGAGGGTCATGATGATGGCCATCTGGATGAACAGATCTGTCAGACACCCGCTGGGATGACACTGGAGAGAGAGCAGACGACTCAGGATCCAAGGGCTACTGTCAACTCAGTCTCTTTTTTAAAGATCCCATATCATTGCATTTTGGGGGTACTACTAGAATAGGGTTACATGCCTGCATGTTAAAAATACCCCTTATTATTCTCCCTCTTCATTTCTGCAAGTTATTTTTTGTATCACGTCGCCCTAAGGCCCCCCTCCCGAGTACCCCAGGCTGCTGTGATTGGTCAGCACGCCCAATCTGTTGCGATTGGTCGAACGCTTTGCGTGTGGGTCGGCAAATTCACACCCAGAGAAGTTGTTAACTCTGCAGGTAGCCGGGAGGCGGGGCTTCTTCACTTCAGCACCTCCCACAGGCTGACGTCGCACTGTTATGGAAGTAAAGGTTGAGCGCAAACAAGCTGTTTCACACACTTATTGAGGGGCGTTCTCGGTGGCCGCGAAAACTCCCCCTGGCTCAGACTTAGATGGTTCTAGCTTAGCAGACATAAAAGATGTAAACATACGGCATATAACAGTCTAAAGTAAAGGGAATAAGTCTAAAAAGCATGATATCAACCCTTTAAATAATTCCATCAATATTCTCAATGTCTCCTCACCTCCTCCAGCCTCCATTTCCCTGCGATCCGTGAGTAGCGACCAGGGTGCCCGTTTATCCTAACAAACGTAGGAGAAAACACGCCTGTTACCACTCTGTTACTATCCTTACGCACAAACATACACAAACGAGGGCACAGTGCGATCCAGTCCTCACCTGCCGAGGAAGAAGGCGACGTAGAAGAGAGAGGAGAAGTAGGTGAAGAACTGGAAGGTGAACATCTTGACGGTGAAGCTCTTCTCGGTGGCGGAGAAGGACCTTGTTTCCTCTTGGATAAAACAGGAATCGGTAACTGGTTGACCACGAGGTGGGACATTCTAACTTCTGCTGTCCTGTCAAGGCTAGAGTAAGGACGTTCGACTGGGCCTTTTGGACAACCGTGTGTATAAAACAACATGCATTTGTTTTCTGTGTCTAAACACTGTCCTCCCTTGAGCTGCTGCCACTGCAATTATCTTCTGGATTGTAATCATATTTGACCTTTTTCTATTATTAACTACTTACATTAAGGAGGTCATTAACAGCAATTAAACAAAAATATTTCCAGGTCTCTCTTGTAAAAGAAAGTACTTAATGAGCAATAAAGAATAAATGAGCCGTAGCAATAAGCAGCTTAAACAAATAAAGAAGAAAGAGACCGATAGTACACATTAAGATGCATACCTATATCACAGAGTTTCCTGGCCACAATCCTGTTGATCTGCGGACAGAGACGTACTTGAGACAGTATGCAGTAGAATGGGTCATAAAGCAAACACACATTGACACTAAAGCAAACACACATCGTCGACCGGGGCTCAAGGGCCCCGGTCGACGAGGGCGACGGTGTGCGTACCCGCGTCATGACGGTGATGACGACGTAGTGGAGGAAGGCCCCCAGCACCATGGACCCCAGGTTGGAATGGTCACTGAGCAGCTTCCAGGACCCCTCGGCCATCATGACCGCCGCCATCACCCTGAAGACCACCAGGGCGTGGGTTAGCCCGATGATCACCAGGATCTGGAGGGGCAGGACAGGCCGCTGTGAGGGAGAACTTGAGTTTGGGTTCTGGCTAGAGCCCAACCCATACTAGATTTAGGGGGCGATGCCTATATCGAAGATTACTGATATCGGCCGATATTCTAAATATTCATATATCGCTCTTTATTCTATATATATCTCATGGTATCCTGGGGGTGGGGCATCTCCTTTGGATTGGCTGCTCACCCTCCAGCAACATCTATTAAAGCCAGAGCTAAAGGAACCAATGACCTTTAGTATGGGGAGGAGCTTCTAACCTCACACAGAACACGATGAAAAACTGTTAGTGTTGGAGTGTTTACTTGATGTGCTCAGTTAAAGCATTCAACCACCACAGTGGAGGATTTATAGAGAGCTGATAATAAATCAATTACTAAAGTTTTCATATCGGCAAACACATACGGCGATACGATATATTTGTGATAGGCCAATATCAGCCGAAAAAATCGGCCAACCGATACCTCATTCACGCTGTGGTTCTAACCCTCAATGTACTCAACATCCTACCAGTGTGGGCGTCCTGGCTTGAGCAAGAGGCCCCCAGCTCCCTACCTGATCCTTAACAACTCATACCTCTCATCCACTGTGAGTTTAGTTAAAGCAGATGAAATACTGAAGGGTAAATCTAGAGGACACAACAAATTTTAAATGCATATCCTAAACATATGCATAGAAATATGCACATCATCCTACTACTCCTCGACATTAACAATCTCCACGAACCGTTCCAATCTGGCTTCCGTCCAAAACACAGCACTGAAACAGCCCTAGTCAAAATCACCAACGACCTCCTCCTTGCAGCCGACTCTGGATTACTCACCATTCTCATCCTCCTCGATCTCAGCGCAGCATTCGACACCATCTCCCACCCTCTGCTCCTGGACCGCCTAGCTGGTATTGGGATCACTGGTGCTGCACTCTCCTGGTTTACATCCTACCTCACCGGCCGTCAACAATTTGTTCAACTAAGCAACCACAAGTCTGGGTGTTCAGATATCTCACTGGGTGTCCCCCAGGGGTCAGTCTTGGGTCCACTCCTCTTCACCACTTACCTCCTCCCGCTGGGCACACTCCTCCGTCACCATGGGGTCCATTTTCACTGCTACGCTGACGACACACAGGTCTACATCTCTACCAAACCCACCGCTGCCATCCCCCCCACCTCCCTCATCACGTGCCTGGAAGAGATCCGGAGCTGGTTGAGCAGGAACTTCCTGAAACTCAATGGAAACAAGACCGAGGCCCTGCTCATCGGATCCAAATCCACCCTCACTAAATCACAACACACCCCAGCTCCACTCATAATTATCGATGGATTCCCAGTACCCTTCTCCTCCAAAGTCAAGAGCCTCGGTGTCATCCTGGACAACACCCTCTCATTCGCACCCCATATTCACAACATCACCCGGACTGCATTCTTCCACCTCCGCAACATCGCCAGACTCCGCCCATCACTGACCCAATCCAGCACTGAAATCCTAGTTCACTCATTTGTCACATCACGCATAGACTACTGCAACGCCCTCCTCGCCGGACTCCCCACCAAACTCATCAACAGACTGCAGATCATTCAGAACTCAGCCGCCCGGATCATCACCCGCACCAAATCATCTGACCACATCACCCCTGTCCTCATTCAACTTCACTGGCTCCCAGTACACTACCGTATCCAATACAAAACCCTACTCCTCACCTACAAAGCTCTCCACAACCTAGCCCCCAGTTATCTCTGTGACCTCCTCCAAGAATACACTCCCTCCCGCTCCCTCCGCTCAACCTCTGCTGGACTACTATGTATCCCCACATCACGACTCACTACAATGGGTGCCCGGTCATTCAGCTGTTCAGCACCCAGGCTCTGGAACTCCCTCCCCCCACACATAAAACAATCAGACACCATTAAAACCTTCAAGTCACAACTCAAAACTCACCTGTTCAAACTCGCACACAACGTCTAACTGATCACTGTTTTGATTGTTTTTTTGTTTTGTTTCGTCTTGTTTTTGTTTTATTTATTTCTTATTGCTTATGTTTATTTATTTTTACACAATGTCTTGTTTTTTAAATAATGTATGATGACTATATGCTCTGTAAGGTGACCTTGGGTGTCTTGAAAGGCGCCTCTAAATTAAATGTATTATTATTATTATTATTACTCCGGTCTTCAGATAAATGCCAAGCCAATGTGGCAGGTGATGGTTTGTGTGAAGTGTTGTGTGTAAACACACCATCAGCGTCACACATATCAGCACCAAAGTGCTGCGCAGGTACGAGTGCTTGTACTGCTTGGGTTCAGCGTCTGGGTTATTCACAATCCCCAGAATCAGGTCGTCCTGAAACGATGCAAGGAGATGTATTAACAAACACCAAGAGTGAAGAAAGCTAAGGAGAGGGACAAATTTCATGGTTTGCTGAATCCTACCTCCTCTTCATTCCAGTCCGAAACCTTCCACTCACACACATAGGAAGCTCGGTGTCTCTTCCAGAACTCCAGAAACAAAGTCGCTGTGGAAATAAAGTTGTTAGGTTGTCATACGACATCACACTTTTCAGGCATCTTGTTTGTGTGTGTGTGTGTGTGTGTGTGTGTGTGTGTGTGTGTGTGTGTGGGGGTGTGTGTGTGTGTGGGTGTGTATGTGTGTGTGTGTGAGTGTGTGTTCGTGTGTGTGTGACTGTGTGTGTGTCTGTGTGTGTGTGTGTGTGTGTGTATGTGTGTGTGTGTGTGTGTGTGCGTGCTTGCGTGCGCGTGTGTGACCTCTTAGGGTGAGCATGAGCCCACTGACCTTCTGACGCAGGAATTATTTAGCAGTGGTTCTCTGTGTCGTCACATTTCATCAATGGTCCAGGTTGACTCAAATCAACTGACTTTTTACGTGAAAGTAGGATTTTTTTCCAGTTTCTGACCACTTTATACATCATGATACGGAACAAAAGTCAAACATTGAATCATAGCCATTTAACAGAAACCTACCCCACACTGCCATGAACATGGCGAAGAAGACAGTGCCACCATTGTCAAAGAGCAGACTCAGCTGTGGATAGAAATAAGGATAAATGTCAGTAACCTCTTTATTACTATTTAGCTTGTATCTAAAGCAGCTTTCAACGTGTTGTTCCAACAAACACAGATGTCTCAACAATGAGCAGTGAGGTGTTGGCCTAGGATATGACCGCACCTAGACTGTGGGCAGTGGGGTTGTAAGCAGTACATTCAGTCTATGGTTGGAACCCAGATACACCCAGCTGGGTCTCAAAGGCCAGGGAACTATCCCGCCTGGCCTCCAGTAACTACAATCAGAAACAGGGCATGGTTTGACTCAACCCTGCAGACTTGTTCCGTACCTTGGTATATGTGCAGGTGTCCGAGAGCTGCCACACTTGGCATCGCTTGTCACAGAGGGGACACATGACTGCTTTGGACTCACACACCTCCTTTCTAAAGGACAAGGGCTTGTGGTTAGGGAATCACACTGTGCACAGGCAGACCTTCCCTAATAAGCATTAAAGGGTGACCTCTAGTGTTGAACTCACATTAGCGGAGAGCTGTTGAAGAAGGCCAGGCCGTAGAGGAACACCACCAGGCCTACGGCGGCAGCGGGGATGAGGAGGTATGTGTACCAGCCCAGCCACAGGTAGTAGAGAGCCACCTTCTCCCCGAAGTAGTTCCTGAGAATCACACACCCAAACACACACAAACACACAGAAGCACACACGATTTCAGAATTGTAGCTGATATTGTTTGTGTCTTATTAGGTGTGTCTTATTTCCATCCCCCTGATTTTATGCAAACTTTGAAGTATCGAATCAGTAAACGGTGATGGAAACACCAACATTTGCATAAAAATCCTCTAATTCGCAAAAAGGTTTATCCGCTCGCTTGAGGTGTTTTTTTAGAAATGCGAAAGAGAGTAAATTTGCAAAATGGGAGATGGAAACACACTTTTCGAAACAGCTGTGACGTAGCGAACTTTGAACACTGAAAGTGTTCAAAGTTCGCACAGTTTGACTGACAGTCTTCCAATTTCCGCATAACGACCGGCCATAGCAACCCTGCCGACATCAACGTGTAACGTCATCACCCTATTTCGCTCCAACCACTTGATAGAAACGCACCTAATTCGAATTACTTTTTTGCGAACTTTCTAAAGATTCACATAACCTTTTAGATGGAAACGCAGCTACTGACAACCTCCATTCAAGCTGACAATTTTTTAACAAGCTTCCTATTAATACCCTTAATATTTTCCACAAATTCAAATAATGTGCGATAGAAACAAACATACTCGAAATTTACATTCCAAAATATTTTCATTAATTAGAATTACAACGTTTTTAGTACTGATAATAATCATGTAATGCTTAGGTGTTTTACATTTTATAATTCATAGTCTGAAAAAGGGTATAAAAGGCCATAATTTTTAAATCCCAAAAACGGCAGTAGCAAATGCAATTAGCCCGACAAAACGACTATAGACAGAAAAGATGGCGACTGTAAACTGAGTGATCAAGCGATTCAAGTGCTTCTCTAACCTGACGGCCGTTATGGGTTGCCCCTGGAAACAGGCTGTCCAGCGAGCCCAGCTCTGCCTCAGCTCTCTCTGCTTCTTCTTCTGAAAGCCAGAGCACTCAGTCAAAGGCACACACACACACCCACGGCCATTGACAGACGTGCATAAATACGAACACACCCGACACAGTGTTCGACAACAACAAACGCACACGGCCACATCAATATGCACTCAGAAACAACAGGCAAGCCCGGCATACAATGAAATACAATCATGGGAATAAATAACACAAAGAAAAGGCACACAATAATAGCAATACGCATACTCAGTCGTGGTGACACACATCCACAAATAATGACAGGATGAGTCAGACACATAAGCACAGGCGAACAGAAACACACCGTTAGGTTTTGTCACCTAAAACATCACAGCTACATTTAAATAATTGGATAGTACTATATTTGTTTATTTGATTCACCATTCATGCATTCTTTCTAATTGCTAGACAATGCTGTATGGTCATAGTAAGCAGGCGTAACGCACAGGCCAACGTCGTGCGCACTCAAACTAAATTCTCTGTCGATGACTCAGGACTCCGATGATGACTAATGGAGACGCGAGTCATCCGCTGAGAACGGCCGCTCAACAGATACTCAGTGATGAAGCTGGGACTGAAGTCCAGGCTTGAGGTCCTCCTGTTGTGGTTCTTACAGAAAGTGGACCGCATACTTCCTATTATACATCCTAATTCTTTTTGGATCAAAATGTTGTCATTTTCAACACTAGCCAAATTAAATGAGCCAACGCAGTTTTTCGCTGTGCGAAGCCCGGTGTTGTCCTGTTGTTTCGGTTTGCTGTAACTTATTCACATAGTAATAATTAACACAACTAAGTTGTTTCGACTTGGGAATTGAATGAAAAAAACAAGAAAACATTGCCTTTCTGGTTTCTACACAGCCACCTTCAGGTAGGATGACCCTCTCCAATAAAACGTATCCTTTCCAAAAACAAGGGACTCAAGACTTTATGGACACTGATTCTAAAAGAAGAAGACCTTTCTGAAGAACCTACCTCATGCAAGCAGAACCTGGCATCAAACACCTTCTTCTTCAGCAGACCGCGAAGATCCTCTGGAAAGATGGAGAGATGAGAGGAAGAACGTGTAACATCTGGGAGGCAGAGTGACCCTCATGTAAAGACCTCTTTACCTCCCGTCCTGATAGCGGTGTGATTCACGATGTAGTGGACGATTCTTATCCTGCAACAAACAAACGCTGGCACTTGAGCTAATAAAACAACGCATCACACATCCAACCATTGCATCTCTGTCTCCATTATATTCTGTGATTAACTTGCAATTTATAAATAAATATGTGATACAAGTTATAGAATGAAGCTTTTCCAATGCTGGATATAAAGCAATGTGTCAGAAAGGCGTCACTGCACGCATTTTGGATTCAGTGACAGAGTGCTTCTCACCTAGTTCTGAAGGGCATAGCGTTCTGTTCATCGCTCCAGCTGCAGGCATCAGACACCTTCAGTAGATGTCTGTACCTCTCGAAGATCTCCTTAGGGGCTTGGATCCCATAGAAGTTTATGTCGTCATATAATATTTTCTAAAATAAATAAGTCTGATTAAGAATTATGATTTTTTAGTTACTACCTAGACACAATAACTATAACATGATACAGACGTATCAGTTACAGATTGTGAAGCTGCATGAATCCATCCCTGATGACAGAAAGCTCACTAGTCTGAATCATCATTTGTAATACGTGATACCAGCCTTAATGGACAGTTGTTATGTGAATACAAACTTACCGTGACTTTTAACTTCTTGCATTTTAATGCCTCGATGAAGGCCTTCTGCTTCTTGTAGGACTCTTTGTCCTGCTCCTCCTTGGTTTTTCCTACCAGGACGTAGTCATAGGACAGAGGGGCGTTCTGTGCAGACAACCCCACATGACATCATTCATTACATAAGGCCTGACGATGCTCATATTGATCAGCAGGTGTCTGTTCTTACCTCATGGGGAACCCCCTCATGATCTCCACCGTTCTCCTTCACCACCCCCATCAGCTCCAGGAACTCAATACTCAGCTACATCAGAACCACATTTAGATCAGGGCATCACGTCATCCTCACTGCTAGATTAGGGCCATGTACCTCTGAGACAGCAATGGCGGATCTACACGGGGGCCTACGGGGGCCTATGCCCCTGTAGACATGTCCCTGCTCCCCCCTGTGCCAAAAAATATTTGCCTTTTTTTTGTGGCCCTCTGGTTAAACACTGGCCAATCCTTGGCCCCCCTAATAAAATGTCTCTAGAACCACCACTGGAGACAGATATATGTCAATATATGAAATATATACAATTAGTGACACCTATCCAAATATATAATCAACACCAGATTATGGTTTAACTTGTATCTGAACGGGGGGATTAAAAAAGTTTTTATCTATCACGTTCCAAACTATTATTTTTAATGGATATAGGCCTATCTCTTGTTTATATTTAATTTAATATATGCTAGTAAAGTTAGGCATACTGCGAGTGCTTATGAAACTAACTGACTATAGTGTCCCAGTTCTCTGTGACACTTCACATAGGCTATCATATTACCTATTCATCGAACTTGAATAGGTATTTGAAACCTGTTGCATACCTGAGCAAAAATGAAAGCTAAACACTGATTTGTTTGATACAGTCAACAGGTGTTGAACTATTTCAACATGAACACATTCAACTGGACCCATGTGTAATATGGTTGGTTACCACTTACCAGGCAGTTACCATATTATAGAGCATTTGTTGCAGGCCTACATAGTCTTACAGAAATAATGACTCAATCGTACACTTTAGTACATGGTTGTAGTTTTTGTAGTGACGTTGGCTGATATCTGTGAACTAAACCCAGTAGTATTAACATGTGATGGTGACTGACCTGGCGTCTGTGTCCCGGCATGATGTGGTTCGCTACAGGTGTGATCAGGCCAACGGCGAATTCCCCCACGGCTTCAGTGACCGTCTCACAGGTGCCGTTGAAGGTACATCAAGTTCTCATTTTCTCCGACAGGAACACTACTTCCGTAGTCCCAATCATCTCGCAGACGCCTTATTCTATTCGCAGCCAACGCGGAATGCAGAAGCGACTATACCTGTTGTTATGATGTCAGACGGCGCTTGTTATTCTAGCCTCGTGGCTTTATGATGCGGGTGAAGGAAGAGACGCGTGGCTCTCATCGAGCGACGGCACCTGCGGGATGGAGCGGTGGCACCGTGGGAGGCAGGTGTCAGTAGAAGGCGTAAGCGCCACTGCCTGCGCCAGAGGGCTATTGTGGTTGTATGTACCGCAAGAGGGCACCAAAAAGAGGGCTCCATAATTGACGAGCGAACATATTTGATTTATTGAAAATGTATTAAAAAATATATTGTTAAAAAAAAATACCCAATGCCTTTTCAGCAATATATTATATTATTTGTAGGGTTCGGCAATCCCCAAAAATGTAATAAAATAAATAAGTGATAATTAGTAGGCTATAGGCCTACCCAATGGTATTTAATGGTATTTCACTCAGTCTAGCAGTTTTATTTTGTATAACGTTCTTCGGACCCTCACTACGTTCGATGAAAGTGCTTTTAATTATTTTGCACCCTCATGGTGTTACTACAGGATCTATGAGAAAGTAGGGTCTGCACACTGTATTAATGCTCCAGAAGTGGATTTATAACAGGCAACGTTTGATCTTTGTGCCTGATGAAGATCCCTAGCGATAGAAACGTTGCTAGCACGGAGCATTAAAACAGTGTGCAGACCATCCTTGGATGTACCCCTCTTCTTAGCAGAGCTGTTCCTCCCTATACGCGAACTAAGCGGCCGCTTAGGGCCCCCGACCGCCAGAGGGGCCCCAAGAGCGCTGATTTTTTATTTTTTTTAATAGGTCTTATCACGATAACCTAAAATGACCTCATTCTGACTGACCTGGCAACCCTACACATGTTGTTAATGTAATGCTCAGTGTTGCTGAGAGGGCTACAAGCAAGGATCATAATGATTGATTCAGCGCAGGCGCTGGTTTGACTGATCCCAAAACTGGCTAAAATAAAATAAAATAATTAAACAAGTCAATCCATCGGGTGCAGAAAAATGTGAAAAGAAGAACGGTGACAAAAAGAGACAACTGCAAGGTCATTTTTTGTTGAATAATAATTGTAGGCAAATGCAGCGGCTACTATGGATGTTTATTAATTGACTTCTTTTTGTCATAATTAAGCTATATCATCTTAACTCATCTTATTTGCAAGATGCTTTTTTCAAGTTTTGTCACAAAAGACTAACTTAAGACCCTTTAAAAAGCAACTTTATTGAAGATGTTTTAATACTAAAGGTTGCAAGCCACCTAGTGGACTAAACAGTTTGTGCTGTTTTAAAATGTCAGACAGTAAAGTAAAAGTAGAAATGTGGTTAGTGTGTAAGCTTTACTTTGACTGTTTCAGTGAGTATACTTAACTAATTGCGGCTAATCATGTTCAATCGTAAGGTTTATGAATGCACACAGTTGCTTGCTCTTTGTTTCAAAACTACTCGCAAAGCAGGGCCGCAAAGCAGGGCCCAAAAATATCCTACTTAGGGCCCCTAGGTGTACACTGCCCTGCTTCTACAGGATCACCTTAAACTGGAATCCTAAATCAACATGAACAATTACAAATGCAGGATTAAGGACTATTTAACCACAAACTGTAAATGTCCGGATACTGAGCACTGACTTACTGACAAATGGAATTTATGCTTTACTTTGATTTGTGTTATTGTGTTTTGTGTCTGGTATTGTGCTTTAAATGTATGTTTGTTTTTTAATGTTAAACGTGATACTTTTATGTTAAGGCTGCCTTCTTGGCTTGGACTCTACATCTCAATTGGAAAATCTCCTGGTAAAGTAATACATATTGACAATTAACTAGTAGGTATGATAATACTAACTACTTGAATCAATAACAAATATAAATATATATTGTATAGTAATCACAATGTAGGCTATAGCCATAAAATGTCATCCCGAGTCTGTATATAGAACACACCATACTCATAATATGTCATCTGTATATAGCTTAACAATAACAGTGAGGTTGATGGTAGTACACTCACAGTACACCAAGTACCAACTGGGCCTGTACTTGAGCCAGTGCCATGAGAGTCCATCACACCCTTCACACAGGATCCATGTTCTCTGGGTTGATGTAAGTAGGGAAAGCACATGGGTGCTGCTTGTGTTCCACCTTGTTATTAGCCATGTCTCCGCTCCCCTCACAGACTCCCCCACGGCAGTGCACACCTACAGGCCCACATGCCCAGAAGCCTGGCATGTAATATAAGGCTGCACAAGCAAACGCGGTCAAGAGAAATGAGCAGCTGTATTTCTGCCCTGCGCCACACCCCGTGAAGAGAGATACGTAATTACAACCAGGGCCTGACTACGTAAACCACTTGAGGGAAACAGGAGGCACTCGCTGCCTGGGACACTAAATATATCCCGGCTGAGACGATGGGCAGGAAAGAGGTGGTTGGAAAATGTGAAGGAAAGGTAATACAGTAAACCAAGACCCCCCCTGAGTCTCGTGTGAGCCAGCTGACAGTGGCAGTTGAGGACATTTCCACCTAGAACAGACCTGGCATGGTTCTGTTCAGGTACTCACAGGGCATGGGGGTATCTGTGGCCTATTGGTTAAGGAGTTGGATCGGGTAACCGGAGGGTGGCTAGTTCGAATCTCAACCGGTTGGTCAAATTTGGAGGGGGGAGTAGTTGTGCAGAACTCTCCTACATCCTCATCCAAGGATGATTTGGA
The DNA here is from genome assembly GCF_902167405.1 of Gadus morhua. Classification (NCBI taxonomy): domain Eukaryota; kingdom Metazoa; phylum Chordata; class Actinopteri; order Gadiformes; family Gadidae; genus Gadus; species Gadus morhua. The sequence goes on from NC_044056.1 coordinate 23,082,382, forward strand.
CGGGGGGAGAAGTTGTGCAGAACTCTCCTACGTCCCGCTCCTACGCGGTCCCTTGAGCAATGCACCTGAAAAAAACACCTGCTTCCAGTTCACTGCACTCCCCACCCCAGCCTAAGACCACCAACCAGAGCATCACTCCACCTGAGAGCAGGAGCGAATCCAAGCTCCACCTCAGAATATCTGTCTCATGCCTGATCAATAAACACTGTCCCTGCTCCCTATCATCCAAGAAGGGCAGAAATACATCATAAATTATAGCACAACATTTTCAGAAATGTTGAAATGTTGCATGGATTGACTCACAAGTATTTGCTACAGCTCAAAAATATGGATTTATACTGTAGACTGATATTACAAATAAATACTGCTTAGCTAATCGTCTTTAAAAATATAAAATATGCAACTAAATAACATTTTAAATTGTTAAAATATTATGATATATTGTGACAAAACAAAACCACAAATGGAACTTGGAACCTGGAACCCTTACATCTCAAGATGTAACGAAGGCTGTGTGTTCTCCGCCCCTCAGTGACGAAGGAGAGTGGTGCAGTCCGGAGCACTGGGCGTCACTGGCACGGTGGTGGAGCGTATAGTGAACGCTAGGGTACTCGGGAGGAGTGTTGCCAAGTGACCGTGATATTTGCACCCCATCGTGTCCTTGGAAGACACGAATTACTTTGGGACTTTTCTACCCCCTGTGGAGGTGTTGGGAGGTTGAGGAGAGAAACCAGGCTGACCAAGAGCCTCCAGCGCGCCGCGCGTCACCTTGGCGTCTCCGCACCATGAACCGAATAACGGGGAGGACGGGTGACCAAAGTTTAATTGAGATGAGTCCCTCCGATTCTTTTAACGGTGAGTTGGCATTTTAGAAATACTCTCTATGTTGCTTGCTTCAATAATTCAGCAAATATGCCTATAAAAAGCGATAGTTAAAATAGCCCAACTGGTTGGCTCATTAGTCGCCTCCGGTAGCCTTATAAGTTAAGGCTTACAGTTGAATTATTGTTGTATCAATAGCCCACTTCTATACTTTTCCCTAAGGAAGATTTGCGCGTTAAATATATAATAGATAGGCCTATATTGGAAGCCAAGGCTTTTCTGAGTCACATGTTGCGGGACTCAAGTGGAAAACCCCGGTCAGTGGAGGGGGCTCCGGGGGGCTCCAGCAACCCGTCGTCAGGCTCAGAGAGGCGGAATCAGAACACAAAGCTACCGCTGCCTTATATGGATCGACTGGAAAGTAGTCTAAGCGCCACTGGCTTCTCCAGCAAACAGCTTTTATCTTATTAAATTATCTTTCAAATTAAAACAGTGAAAAGAAAATACAAATTCAAGCCCTAGGAATAGCCTATTTTATATAAAGGGAATCGGTTTTAACAAAACAGATTTCAGTCCAACAGACTGAAAAGCAGGCAGGCGCTGTGGGACATAGGTAATGAGGTAATACAGCGTTTAGCTTAGCTTTGAGTTGGGCTTTTAGTCTAAACTAATTCAAACTGAGATTCAGACACACCACACCTCTCAAACTACAGTAAATGTGTATCTCTCCCTCTCATTGACCATTCACTGCCATACAAAGATGTTTGTTTATACTTTATTTGAAAAAAGTTTAAATCATAAGCACTATTATGATGCTATCCGTCCGTATCTATTCGCCCCTTTATTTATCCCCTTTAACTTCCCATCATAATCGTCCTCTGTACTTTCGCTTCCTGTCACAGGAAGGCAGTGCTAAGTGAAACCTGAGACAACTCGACGCCCGAATCGATCCCTATTTAACTAGCTCAAGTCAGGCTGTAAAACTCAGGGCTACCTGCAAAACAAAAGCAGTGTGATGTAGCACGCGAACCATCGGTCATCAGCTGTTTTTCTTATGCTCAAATCTGTTGGGTTGCTACGGACAACGGGAATCCCACCTGGCCCTATGGCCTTCTGCAGATTGATCAGCTGCCGTCCCTGTGGACAAAGGCTCTTCTGTATCTGTGACCAAAGTCTTACTGCGGGCCCGCTCCTCATCAACTTCACTAATCTACTCACACAAGAAGCTTTCTCACTTACTGTGCTAGGCTATTGCCACATGTTGGGGTCCAATCCTTATGGTGCCACTGTAACTGGGTACATTATTTATTCATTCATATCATATTTCATATTTATGTTTTGAATATGACTCCAAAGCATGCAATGCTATATGGTACTTGTACTATACATCTGCTCTATGTATTCAGCATTGTGTTTATCAAGGTTGTGCTTTGCCTGTATATTGCAGGAAACACTTAAAGGAAGCCATTATTCGTTTTGAATAAAGAAATGATCTGCTTTTGTTTCCACTGTGTTTTGCACGGTCAATATGTTTTTTTGGTAGCAGTGTAAATATGCTCTCTGCTGCCTTACACTGCAGTGTAAATATGCTCTTTGCTGCCTTACACTGGTCATTAATTAGAGCCACTGCTGCTCTATGTAAAAGCACATGTTAAGCGACTATAGTCTGGCCCAGTGGAATTGTATGGTGTGAGGCTGGCATGTTTGATCTCCCTTTGTGCGTCCCGGTCGTTTGTTGATGCTATGACGGACAACTTGACAGCCTTGTTCCCTGAATGTATTGTGGGGCATTCTACTTAAGCAACTCCACACTTTTATTATGGTCAATTTGAATGGTCGCTCAGATTTCAATGGTAAATGTTGAAATTAGAAGGAGTCGTTTTTTTTTATATATATTTTCCAGCCTTTTAATAATGTCTTGTGATAGTTTTTCTCATCAAACTCTCTTTCTTAAGTTGTCTTAGGCTGAGTTATCTTACCCTAGGGCCTCTTTCTTAAGTTTTCTAAGGCTAACCCTAGTGAGTCTTTTTTAAGTTGTCGAAGGCTTTACTTTACTTCTTTACTACTACTACTACTACTACTTTACTTGCGCGAGTGACTCTTTCTTAGGTTGTCTAAGGCTAAATTATCTAACCCTAGTGATAGACGGCACCATTTGGTCACATGTCAACACTGGTCTTATCTTTGATCCCTGGCAGCTGTTGATTTGCATTTGCTGAAGACAACCTTTGTTTGTTTCATGGATGTGTCCTAGTTTTCATATCTAGTTTGGCTTGAATAGTTTGTCCCCCTTGCCTTTAAAATGTTTATTATCTTATTCAGATGAGTCATTCATAATGCATGTGTTTGTCTTGCAGATGAGAGCAATGGCCCCCACAACCCCTACACATCTGCCTCAGGATCCTCCCAGCTGGGGCAACAAGGGGTAACTACACACAACCACAGGCCCTTACATTGACAAAGTCACATGATGCCAAAAAATAAACGTCCCCTCCGCTGATTAATAGAGCAATGTATGAATCATACTTTAAGACATTGTCTTCACTTTGAGTGCTTCTACTTTCAGTAAAAGTTAGTTGTAGATTCAATTTGTAAATTGCATCAGGAATCACCAATATCGTGCAGACAAAAAGTTTTGATTCCAGGAACACCACATAAATGTGGACTTTGAATTTCCGATTTCCAGTGACTGACCTCTTCCTAAGCTGTTCGCCGAAAGTACAATCACTACCCAAGACAAGAGCTTCCTGTTTTGGTCCTCACTATCTTCCCTTGTTTCTTAGCAACCAGGATTATATTTTTGGATGTCCAATGGCAGGAAGCTCTCAGTCAAACTGCTGTCATTGGGCAGAATGAATCAGGCTGACAAGAAGTGTGTTTATATCCCACATATCCAACGTATCCCTCCACTGCTAACTTCATGAACGTGACATCGCTTTCTACATACTATTGTTGAAGGCTCTTGAATCCCAGGCTGGTTCCGCTCAGTCCAACTGCTACGCAACAGGAAACAACACGGGAAACAACCTCCCAACTGTCCCTAGGGTCTCCCCCATGAACAATAACCCTGTCCTCTTCTGCTCTCCTGGTGCCTCAAACAAATAAGCTCCCTGCTGTGTGTGTGGAGTCGTGTGAGTCCCTGAACGGCAGCCAGTTCTCCCTGGCCCCCTCAGACCACAGCGACAGCCCCCAGGCCCAGCCCCTCAGCCTGGAGCGCATCAACACCCTGACGGGGGTAAGGCGCATGCACGGGCATGCGCTGTGTGGCCTGTCTGTGTCTCACCGGTCGGTGTGTCATCCATAGTCCTTAGTCCCTTGTCCCCCTTTGGTTCTTGTCACCATATGTTGGTTCTGTAAACTGTACACAAATGCAGTGGGGCGTCATCGGGTTAACCGCTGTCTGGGCTTCGTCTCTTAACGTTGCCGCTAGAAGCCAGCGGTCGTGTGGGTGAAGTTTATTAACGTGGTGACACGGCCCCGGCCTTGTCGCTTGTTTTGTCCTTGTGTACGTGTATTTGTCTGCGACAAGAGTTTTCCCAGAGTCTGGATGAATGTGGGACTGGATGCGGTGGGCCACTGTGTGGGTGGGTAGGGCATACTCCCTCACTGTCCCTTACTGTTTCTTCTGCAGAGCTGGAGAAAGCGGGCACTTTTCCTCAAGTTTCGCGCACGGGTACGGCAGGGTAAACCAGGCCTGTGGTGTGGTGTTAGCTACTGCTGTGCATATGCCTGCCCCCCTGTCTGACAGCCTCTGATTTATGTAGAAGCCAAATTAAAGGAAAGATCTAGAGAGATATTTTTCCAATTCTGTTGGAGGATTACTTTATTACAAAAACGACACACACGTTCGTCAAGTGTTAGCATAAGCATGTTGTTTTCTCTGGTTAGTGGAAACATGTGGGCATGAGATACAGAAGGTGTTGCATTAGAATGGAAAGCAGCTTGCTTGGTTCTCACCTGCGATCGTGTCTCTGTGACTGAGCAGGAGGCGAACACCAGAGGTGTAAAATATAATTGGATGAGGACCGGCAAACACAAACTATTGTGGAAGTCACGGCTGTAACTGTGCAGTGGTTGTGTGTGTGCATGCTTCTGTGTAAATGCAGTCTTAACATGTGGGAAGGAGGCATGTAGCCTTCGGCTGAACTTGGACTGTCGTTAAATGAACACGCATTTTGACTTTGAAGGTTTTCTAAATAAAAGCCTGGTTATTTCGTCATTTAAAGCTTCTAATTTAGGTCCCAAAAAACGCCTAAGAATGCCAAATGACTGCCAGCCGACTGGGTCACAGACCAGTAGGTCGAGTCGTTTATGGCTCTGCTTTTTTAGCTCATTCAAGCTAATCATGAGAGTTGGATGAGAAATGTTAATAAATGTAAAGTAAAGGGAAACATTTCATGTTTCAAAATGTTTGGTCAAATGCTTCAGAAAGGGGATGCATTTACTTGAAAGCTGAACAAGCCAATCCCCATTACATCGGTCGTGTTTCAGAAAGTGAACCCTGGCTTATCGTCCATGTGAACTGTCAGCCACCCTCCTCTAGGGCGTGGCTTCCTGTACGTCTTCCTCCTTTCCCTTCGCCGACCCCAAAATAACATCCTCAAATCAGCGTTCCTCTTTGATCTCCACCCCGCCCCAGCTCTCCTCTCACCCCCATCCCCTCATCTCGTTCTCGGTTGTGAACCCCTCAAACTAGATGAGAGATGTTCATGTACATCGCCCAATACACACCCACTACTTTGGGGTTAGCTGATTGATGTACGGACGTCCCTGGCCTGCGCGGGCCGCACCTCGCGGGGCCGGGGCAGGTCCCAGGAGCTGCAGGGATCCCGTAAGGGAGAGCTATAATTACCCTAAATTAGAGAGAGGCCGGGGCGAGGGCCCAGTAGGAGACAGCAGCTACCATGCCATGTTCAACATGGCTCCCGGTGTTCTGGGGGACACTTTTAGCTCTCTTTCTGTAGTTAGAGGCCTGGTATGATTTGGGACCAGGGATGTATAAAGAGGCCACACGCGTCTGCTCAAAGACCCCCTTTCCCGTTAAACATGGGCGGAGTGGGAGCTGTCGGATTCAGAACATAATTGTAAGCTGCTTCTTGGTGACTCTTAAAGCGTACTGTATGGAACATGCAGGCTGGGAGGGCTGGGTCGGAGTGGTTTTAGATTTACTCAAAGGTTTATGCAGTGATTTCTTTTTTTAAAGTTATCAGTGATCAGTAAATGATCTGTTTCCATGTTCCTGAGTCCCTTCCTTATCATCTTCATCCGTAGTTTTGCTTATTCACTTGTCTCTCGTGCTGTACTGAGGACACAACAGAGAGAGGTATTTGATTCTGTCACAATTTATAGGTTATCTGATTTGGATCTCAGGTTGCATGGAGATATAATATTCCCTGGGGGGAGAATGAGCTCGTGAATTGGCTAAGGTTGGCAGGGGCTATGCTAGCAGTATGCTGATGTCATCTCTAGATGCTCACCCCTCTCTCCCTCTCTGTCTCTCGTTTATTTATTTGTGAGTCTCTCTCTCCCTCTCTACCTTAACTCTCTCTCTCTTCTTAACCAGATTGCTAAGCAAATGAGGGATGTCAGAGGAATGGATGGAGCGTGTCGAGCTAGGAGATGAAGAGAAAGAGAGAGTGAGAGGGAGAGGGAGAGAGGGCAGAGGAGAAGGGCTTGACCAAACTCCCTGGAGAGAGAGAGCGAGGCAATAGGTATCCGGCCACTCTGCAGACGCGCTGTCACACACACTCACACACACAGAGGGAGTTGGCGATGGAGGTAATGTGCTCTTCTTTATCCTTCCCCTTCCCCCTCTGCATAGAGTAAAGCCTTACTCATTGTGAGTGCTTACACCCAGTAAGGCTGGAGCCTTAGTCTCTGGCCATCTCAAAGATCATTCTAGGGCTGCATTCCGGTCTAGTTAGCCACTGTAGCCAGCGAAGGCATTCCTGTCCACGTTGCAGTCGTTATTTTTAGTCCTTGGCAGAACAGCTGTACCGGCCAGTGGCCCCAGACGGTCGCCTCTTCTGCTCTCCGTTGTTCCCTGAAAACACTCCTTTGCTAGACGTGCTCCCACCGCATGGGGTCGGCCTGGCTGGAGAGGCACATGGCGAGGAGAGGGGGGGGGCGGACAATTCAAATGTCTTTGTGTAAACAACAACATTGATTCCAGATAGTGGTGGAAAGCGAGCCGAGCAGAAAGAGGTGGGAGTGGGAGTTGGATGCGCCCTGTCGGGTGCTTTTAGTAATTGAGTGTAGGTGGGAGTCCATGACGTCATCACGACGTGTGCCCATCCCCTTGTTATGGTTCCCTGCTCCCTTATCTATCACACGCTGCCCACCTAGCTTCATCCTGTGCCTCGTACTCCCTGCAATGAACACCATCTCTCTGGTTGCCACTGCTGAGATGTCAGCCTGGTAGTGTGGCGTATTTAAATTAGCTTGAGCTTTGTCAAAGCAAAATGGCCCTGGGCTGTCCTCGGATTAAAGCATTTGCATCGCATGGAATACAGTTTGAATACTTACAGTGAAACCAATGTCCTGACCTCAACACATCAGTTCATGTGTGTTTGTGCAGGATATGTTCCCTAACAACAATGTTTTATGGTACGTATCATGGCCCCCGTCGCATGTGTTGTGCTATCAGCCGATGGCAGGAGAATGGCGTGGTTTGAGTGCCGTGTTCATTTGATTTGAGGGCCATCTTGAGAGCAAGGGTAATCATCTTTTTATGGGTTGACGCTGATGTTGTCGCCTGGTCTGTTTTTCCATCTCCTAGATTGATAAGAGCACGCAGAGTAAAGACTCTGTGTTCTTCCGGGACGGAGTGCGGAGGATTGACTTCATCCTGTCGTACGTGGACGATAAAGATGGAGAAAGGAAGCAGGTGAGGAATGGAAATGCACTTTAATAATGAACGTTAATAATGTTCATTAATAATCTCTTCCAGTTATTTCAGTAGGTGTAATAGAACGGCCTCAGGCTATGTCTGGGTTTGGGGTTGTAAATGAACACTGTTTGTATAGCTCTGTTGTATTGGCCCCGCTGCCCTCCCCTTGGCCACAGCTCTCCACACCCAGAGATCCTCTCACCCAGGTGCCAGAGCTGCATGGTGGGCCTCAGCCACCAGGCAGCTCTTGTTGATTCCTTCAGACACACACTTACCACATCCACAGACAGTCTCTCGCTCCACAACTCACTGTTTCCACAGGAGATGCTCACCTCATAGGCTTGCAGCATGAGTCCCAGTGCTTTGTTGGCAGAAACAGTCTGGATTTTTCAACAATATGTGTATGTTTATTCCTCTGCAGGAAAGGAGAAGGGAGTATGAGGCCAACCTGCAGAAGGCTGGCCTTGAGCTGGAGACTGAGGACAAATCGGTGAGGAGCTCCCCTGTACTGTTGTGTCTTCTCATTGGAATGCGCATTCTCATTGGAATGCGCATTCCTAGGACGTTGTTGTTCTGGTTTCTCTGTTTGTATTAAAATACTAGCTGTTGCCTTCTTATGGGATGGTACAAAACACAAACTGTACACCCCTGGACAACCTCTTAAAGGTCCCATGTCATGAAAATCACTTCATGGTTTTCTTTAAGACAGATTTCTTTAGGGTTTTCTAACATTAATATGAGTTCCCCTAGCCTGCCTATGGTCCCGCAGTGGCTAGAAATGGCGTAATGGTGTAAATCAATGGTGTAAATCTAGCACGTATCCTGCTCCGGCTTTGAAAAAATTAAAGGTCAGACGCGCAGATTTGGAATTTGGCCCCATATGTTGTCAAAAGGGGCCAGGTTACCCCTTTCTCTGCTTTGCCCGCCCAGAGAATTTGGCCCGACAATGAGCTACGACAGTACGAGAGCCACATGTGTGTGTGTGTGAATACACACACTGTAACGAAAGTGTTGTACACTTCTTTATTATTTGGATAACACCAACCTTCTGCTGTTAGTGTTATGGCGCATGGTGAAAAGACTAGACTGCGTCGGATTCTCTGAGGTCTCTGGTACTTCCAAAACGAGACTCGTAGTGGGGGTTGTCTCGGCCATGGTTGAGAAGGAATTGGGGGAAAGGAACTTTGGCTTTGACACCCTGAAGTCCAGATTGAACTGCAACATGGAGGAGAAAGGGATTATCTTTTTGATCCGGAGGCGCACACAGCTTTGGGAAAGCTCATTGTGTGACTGGCTCGTAGTGGCTGTAATTCTGCAGCACGGCTGAATTTCTTGACCGTCTTCAAGTTCTGTATTAGGGACCCACTAACACCTATATAAAAGCATCCATAAAGTAGCATGCCATGGGACCTTTAAACCAACACATTGTGTTGGATGGGGAGGACAGCTTGACCTGATTTAGCTCTTGCTACTTTATGAACTGTAGCTGAACTAAACACCTGTGGGTTGATTAAAGATCATCTAACAATGAATGATAATCAGTGAATCATCATTTACTCTACAAAGCCCTGTGCACATGATCCAACTGCTGTACCTCCTCCTTCCTCTCTCTCTCTCTCTCTCTCTCTCTCTCTCTCTCTCTCTCTCTCTCTCTCTCTCTCTCTCTCTCTCTCTCTCTCTCTCTCTCTCTCTCTCTCTCTCTCTCTCTCTCCCAGGAGTCGGACGACGGGAAGACCTTCTTCCTGAAGATCCACGCTCCCTGGGAGGTGCTGGCCACCTATGCCGATGTGCTAAAGATCAAGGTTCCCTTCAAGGCCAACGACATCCCGGACCACAGCCAGATCCCTATGAACTGGCTGTCCACGCCGTTCCGCCTGCCCGACCTCGTCATGCACCCTGAGCCCGACTACTTCACCGCGCCCTTCGACAAGGATAAGGCCGACTTCTTCCTCATCGACGACAAGGACACCTTCTTCTCCCCATCGACCCGCAACAGAATAGTGAGCGCCCCTCCCCCGTCTGACCCCCGGTCCACTCTGTGGTCCTGGAGACAGGGATATCCACTGCCGCTCAACTAGTTTGGTCATATTAATAAAACCACTTTTTATACAATTATAATATAATAATAATAGTTTTGTAGAACAAATTACTTTTTTCAGCTTGATTTTTTATGACTTTTCCTAAATCTATGGGGTAAACATGGCAAACAGGAAAATAAGAAATAGTCCTGTACACATTTTGTACACATCGGTGCTGCTGTTGACCGCTAGCACCCCTAGCATACCCTAATTCCTATCTAGTTTTTGTTGTGTTGGATGATACCAAGGGCTCCTACAGGTTCATTTCTGTGTGTGTGTGTGTGTGTGTGTGTGTGTGTGTGTGTGTGTGTGTGTGTGTGTGTGTGTGTGTGTGTGTGTGTGTGTGTGTGTGTGTGTGTGTGTGTGTGTGTGTGTGTGTGTGTGTGTGTGTGTGTGTGTGATCCCCAGTTACAAGACAGGGTCAACTGACTGCATCTAAATGGTTCCAGGCCTCACCAGATATGCTAGCAGCAGTCATATACAAGACAATCTGCATTTTAACCATATAATATTAATATAATAATAAAATATAATAATAAAATATAATAATATTTGAATATCAACATAAAGCCCTAGCAACAACAAAACATAATATGTTTTTCATTTTAGGTCAAAGAATGATATTGTACAGTGATTTGCATATTTCACAAAAGTCAAATACAATTAATACTTTATGCATAAGGGGAGGTTGGGGGCAGTCATGTATTATTCAATGGGCTATTATGATGGTCAGTAGAAAGGCTGAATGAAGCTGAGAGAGAAACTTGGTTAAGACTTTCAGTTACAATTTTCTGCATGTTTAAATTGCTGGGGTCAAATTGATCCCAAACATCACAGCTGTATGTTTATTTGAACATAATAGGAGAGTTAACTGGAAACAAAATGTTTTGGGAATTCATATTTAAACTAGAAAATATCATGAATACTTGGCCTTACTGGCCTTACTAGTTCATCCCAAAGACTATAGTTGATCCGAAATTGTCCTTGGAGAACAATTGACCGTATGAATTCGACATCCTTTCCCTCATACCAACAACTCCTCCTCCTCCTCCTCTTCCCCCTCCCCCTCCTCCCCCTCCTCCCCCTCCTCCTCCCCCTCCTCCTCCTCACCTTCTCCCTCCTCCTCCCCCAACCTCTCCCTCCCCCCCCTTCCTCCTCTTCCCCCTCCCCCTCCTCCCCCTCCTCCCCCTCCTCCTCCTCACCTTCTCCCTCCTCCTCCCCCAACCTCTCCCTCCCCCCCCCCTTCCTCCTCTTCCTCCCCCCTCCTCTTCCCCCTCCTCCTCCTCACCTTCCCCCTCCTCCTCCTTTTCCTCCCTCCCCCCCTCCTCCTCCCCCTCCTCCTCCTCCCCCAGGTCTTCTACATCCTGGCCCGTTGCCCCTACACCACAGAGGACAAGCAGAAGAAGGGCATCAAGCGGCTGCTCAGCAACGGGACCTACTCCTCGGCCTTCCCTCTGCACGACGTAAGCCCGTTACAACGCCGACAACCAATATCATCTGCAGAATCCATGCCCTGAATGCTGTGTTCGGATGACGATGCGGATGATGATGATAGTGATGATGATGATGATGACGATGAGGATGATGATGATGGCGATGATGATGATGATGATGATGATGATGATGGCGATGATGTTGTGACCTCTGTGCAGTCCAGATACTATAAGAAGTCGAGGGATCCTAACTGTGAAAGTGAGCGCTTCAGCCTCTACAAGCACTGGGCCACGTTCCTGTGCTTCTTCAAGGAGCAGCCCCTCAACCTCATCCGGTAGATGCCCAACAACACTCACTCGTACCTGTGTCCTGTTGTTCATGTCCTTATGGCCATTGTTCATTGGGTTGGATATACACTTTCCATAATACTTAAACTCACTCATTATTTTGATGCACATTTTAGCATTGCTGTTTACGGTGGTTTTGGATTACATTTTATTTGCCAAGATGCGGTTGAAGTAAATAAACGGTATTTACACACAATCATTGGTGTTATTAATATTATGTATGAACCAACACCACTAATTGTATTGCTCTCCGCTGCTCACAGGAAGTATTATGGAGAGAAGATCGGGATCTACTTCGCCTGGCTGGGCTTCTACACGGAGATGCTGTCCTTCGCGGCGGTGGTTGGGCTCATCTGCTTCCTGTACGGCCTGATGACCTATGAGGAGAACGAGTGGAGGTCCGTCCCCTGGAGATCCATGTTCACCCCTCAGCTACGAAGCTTCAGCAGTGCAAGACTGTGCTATGTGATCGTGTCTATCTTTAAAACACTGCCTTGTTTTCATATTTTTGTAAAACAATATGATAAAAATGTACATTATGTATATATATACACTGCCCTTCAAACCTTTGCGGTCACCCAGACAATTTCATGTTTTCCATGAAAACTCACACTTTTATACAACAGATTTCAGCTGTGTTAACATAGTTGCACAAGGGTTTTCTAATCATCAATTAGCCTTTTAACACGTTCATTTCTTAGTGACCCCAAACTTTTGAACGGTAGTGTATAATTTCACCTTTGTTACTATTTCCTATGCAGTAAAGAGATATGTGATGAAAACATCGGAGGCCAGATTATTATGTGTCCGCTGTGCGACAAGAAGTGTGGATACTGGAAGCTCAACTCGACATGTAGTTCCTCCTGGGTGAGTCACAGTCCTATTGATACACCAACATAATGTTCCTCTCTTTAAACACTCTTTGACTTTCAATAATCATTACTCTAATGTGCTTCTCTTTCAGCAATCGCACCTATTTGACAACGTAGGGACGGTGTTCTTTGCCATATTCATGGGGATCTGGGGTGAGTAGTCACTCGTGAGGCAGCGTTCTATAGCTAAACAGCGCCACCCAGTGGTCAGGCAATGAAAACGATTAAATTGTACCGTCATAGCCCAACCCTTTTTGTGGCTTGTAACAGCAGGTATTTCGATTACTTAACCTCAAAAGAACTCACAACCAGAGTACAGTAATAATAGTAAAATGTATTAATTCAAAGGCATACTTTTTACGCGGGCCAGAATTTTGCTGTGGAAGTCCTACCTTTTTACGTTGGCCAACTAGATGAATGTATACAGTTTTCATCCCCTTGGGGATATGAAGGCGTTACACGTGTTGAGCAGCTGCAAACATAAAAAACGACTACAATTATATTTATATAAATAATAGAACCTTAATAGTTGATTATATTTGACAATGTGATAAGCGGCCCAAGTAACTGGTCTTGCGGTCTGCCCCCGTTGGCCCCCTGCAGTCACTCTGTTCCTGGAGTTCTGGAAGCGGCGTCAGGCCCGGCTGGAGTACGAGTGGGACCTGGTGGACTTTGAGGAGGAGCAGCAGCAGCTCCAGCTCAGACCGGAGTACGAGACCAAGTGCACCAACAAGCGCCTCAACCACATCACGCAGGTGCTTGTGTTCCCATGGTTACCATGACCCAGACCGCGCTCCGCGCTGAACCTTTTGTCACGTCCTCCTCTGCGCTGGTCGTTGGGGTCTGGAGTTCTAGAGGGGAGGATCCAGGCCGACTCTTCAGTACTGATTTGTTTAATCAGCGTCCTGGAGGATTTCAGTTTTCTGTATAGTTCATTCACCGGCCTCAAAGGAGCCTCAATCATGGATGTTGGATTTATTATATAATTTCTTAAAATGAAATACCTTATAGACTATGCATCAATTATTTTTAAATGAGCAATTATAAAGGGGTATGGGACCATATCCCCCCCCCCCCCCCCCCGCTCTAGGAGATGGAGTTAGTTCTAGAGCGGACCACTGCTGATCTAGTGGGCCAGATGCTGCTCTGCTGGGCCAGCATTCTCTTGTGGGTAAGGCAGGATCAGCACCCCCTGAATGCTCTGGTCCTGAACGTCGGGCCTTGCGCCGCAGTGCACCAACGCTTGTGTGGAGAAAGTATAATAACCTAAAGAAGAGCGTTCTGGAAAATACTTCAGAGTCAGAGTGCCCCAGCCGGCCCTGAAGTAGAGCATTCTGGAAAATACTCATATTTGGAATGCCCCAGCAGGCTCTTTGCCCCGCAGTGACCTATTGACCCTGCAGGAGCAAACCTCTTCCCGATCTCGGATCAGGGCTGAACCCTGCTCTGCCTCCGGGGTGAAGCTCTGGTTTCTAAACCTGTGCTCTCTTTTCAGCATAACAACCAGTGCAATGGCTCATAACTTCTCCATGCTTTGCTTGGTCGCTCTGTAGGAGATGGAGCCCTACTTACCCGTAACAAGCAAATGTGCTCGCACGTGCCTGTCTGGAGCCACCGTCCTGTTCTGGGTGAGCATGTGTCTCTATCACCTTTCATGTCATTTCAAGAATAGCTTTTCAGTATCAGCCACCAAATATGTTTTTACGATATACAGTGATTCAATGAATCTATGATGTGAACAAACATCGTTATCCCCATCACAGTGCACTATGGTCCCTGTGACTATTAGAATTTAAAATATTGAAATATCATATTAACATACAGTATGTTAAAACTAGATTAACAGATGTATGAATTGGTGCTCAGGGAGTTTGTGTGGTTTCTGACCGCATGACCGTAATCTAATGTGTTCCAGTTGGCATTAAACCAGTGTGCGTGTGTGTATGTGTGCATGTGACACATGCATGCAGCACATATGATAACACCAAAGAAGAGCCGGCCTCCCACTGATGCTCTTCTACTGCGCCACAGAGCTACTGAGTTCCTCACGTCTCCCCCGTCCCCGTCCACCTCCCACCCCCCCGCCGCTCCCCAGATCTCGCTCATCATCGCCTGCATCATCGGGGTGATCGCCTACCGCCTGGCGGTGTACGCGGCCTTCGCCAGCATCATGAAGGACAGCCCCACCAACAACCTGCACATGGTGGGCTCCCTCATCACGCCGCAGCTCGCCACCTCCGTCACCGCCTCCTGCATCAACTTCGTCATCATCATGATCCTCAACCTCATGTACGAGCGGGTGGCCATCTGGATCACCGACATGGGTGAGGGGGCCCGTTGAGACCGGGGACGGCAGTAGCTCAGGAGGTAGAGCGGCTTGGCTGGTAACCGGAAGGTCGCTATTTAGATCCCCGGCACCTCCTAGCTGAGTGTCGAGGTGTCCTCCAGCCTCACCCTGACTGTTCCTGACGAGCTGGCTGTCGCCCTGCGTGGTTCTCTCCGCCGTCGGTGTGTTAATGTGTGAATGTATGGTTGTAAGTCGCTTTGGATGTTAATGTTAATGTCCCCTCAATGTTAATGTAACTTAACTTTCTTTATCATATTTTGGAATTTGTTTTAGTTTTTTATGTGCTCTGGCAATAAAAATGTACATCATGTACATGTACAAAAATAAAGCTCTTTGATTTAATGAAATGTAATTGACGGAGCGAAAGATGTGAAGGGAAATGCTTCTGCTTAAGGGCGGTTCTCCAGTAGTTCAGGAGTGACAGAGTCGCAGTCTGCCGCTGGTCATTTACCTGTTGTCTTGATGTGCGTCGCAGAGATCCCCAAGACCCACCTGGAGTACGAGAACAAGCTAACGGTGAAGATGTTCCTCTTCCAATTCGTCAACTACTACTCGTCCTGCTTCTACGTGGCTTTCTTCAAGGGCAAGTTTGTGGGCCACCCTGGAGATTATGTCTACATGTTCGGCAAGCTGAGAAATGAAGAGGTATCTATCTAATCTACCTGTCTGTTTGTCTGTCTATCTGCCTATCTGTCTTTCTGTCTGCTGTATCCATCTATGTCTGTATGACTCTCTGTGTCTCTGTGTCTCTCTTTCTGGGCTCTTATTACATTTTGCACGTCACACAAGGTATTGTAACGGTACTGCCCCCCGGTGTGTTTGCAGTGCGACCCAGGTGGCTGTCTGATCGAGCTGACCACACAACTCGTTATCGTGATGACCGGGAAACAGGTGTGGGGCAACATCCAGGAAGCCCTGGTCCCGTAAGTACCGCCTCTGTCCTCCACATCCTCCCTCACTGTGTGCAGGCATCCCCTCCCTGCCTAGACCGCCCCCTAGTGGCGGACACTGGAAGGCATGGGTTGGATCCGTCTATGGGTGTGTGTCGCCCTGCAGGTGGCTGATGAACTGGTGGGGCAGCCGCAAGGCTCGTAACCACCCGGAGAGCCTGTACTGCCGCTGGGAGCAGGACCACGACCTGCAGGGCTTCGGCCAGCTGGGGCTGTTCTATGAGTACCTGGAGATGGGTGAGCGTTCACAAGCCGCCACGTCACGGCCCCTCCCGCTAGGGGTCGTAGTGTGTTGATGTACAGAACAGAGAGGAAGGGAGTGTTCGATATGGTTGAACATAGACCCCCACTTTGTCTTGTCTAATCTCTCTCTCTCTCTCTCTCTCTCTCTCTCTCTCTCTCTCTCTCTCTCTCTCTCTCTCTCTCTCTCTCTCTCTCTCTCTCTCTCTCTCTCTCTCTCTCTCATAGTGATCCAGTTTGGGTTCATCACTCTGTTTGTGGCCTCCTTCCCACTCGCCCCCCTGCTGGCGTTGTTCAACAACATCATTGAGGTGCGCGTGGACGCGTGGAAGTTCACCACCCAGTTCAGGAGGCCCGTGGCGTCCAAGGCCCACAGCATCGGGGCATGGCAAGAGATCCTCAACGGGGTGGCGGTCCTGTCCGTGGTCACCAACGTGAGGAGACTCTCTCTGTAGTAACAGGGTGTCCGCGGAGGTCTTAAAAGTCTTAAAAAGTCTTAAATTCATTTTTCTAAATTTAAGGCCTTAAAAAGTCTTAAATTCGTCAAAAATGTCATATGCTGGTCTTAAATTTATAACTCGGAGGTCTTAAATTTGTCGGGGCAGGGTTATTTAATTTTTTTTTTTTCTCGCGGGACTTTTCGGGAAGGAGATGTACGAGGGGCTACTTTCTTGCTAGCTGCATATATAAACGGATGTCTGCGCGCTTGCTAGCTAGTCTGCAACAATGGGTAAATGCAAGTTCAACGTCAGTTGGCTGGAAGACGTCCGTTTCCGATGTTGGCTAGCGTCCGTTGCCAACCCAGAACAGGCCAGATGCATTCCGTGCAAAAGTAGCCTACATTCAAGCTCGGCACCATGGGGATTAAGGCTGTCGTCAGCCATATGCAGAGCCAAAAACATAAAACCTCTGCCAGGAGCCACACACAGACCCCAGCCATTTCTACGTTTTGCATCTCTGCCCCGGCGCCACCGCCGCAGACGGTCCGCGCTGCTAGCACTGACCTGTGGGTAGCATTTGGTGCGACACCAACACTGAAAGCGGAGGTGTTGTGGATTCTAAACACAGTGGTCAAGCACCAGTCCTACAACTCGAATGAGGGGATAGGAGATCTCTTCGGTTTGATGTTCCCTGACTCTCAAATCGCGAGCACCTTTACTGCTGGAAGGGACAAAACGGCGTATATAACTCACTTCGGACCAGCGCCTTTCATCCGAAACGAGCGAATCTGCAGCGTCTACAAGGCTTTTGTTTTGATATTTGAGACGTTGAACCACGCCACTAAAAGCAAGCAACTTGACGTGCACGTCCGATATTGGGTCAGAGATCGAGTGCATTCCCGGTACTTGGGCTCGTAATTCATGGGGCCCCACATATATGGGGGTAAAAGGGATGATGATACATAATATTTTTTAGACAATATGCAGAATCTTTTCACTTACGAATGAACACGGTCGGCTATTTTTGCCAGCACGCTACCCTAGCCATATTATGGGGAACCGTGTTTCCCTTGGCTGTGATTTGAACTTTGAATTCCTCGTAGGAGTTCATAATAATACATTGCTCGCCTTGGATGAAATACACCGCTCTTGCGCGATTTATTTTGCATAAGGGTGAGTCAAATGACGAGAGAAACGCCCCTTTTTATGTGAACGCGCATTGAACCTAAAGCGGAAAACCTGATTCAACTAATTGAATCTAAAGTGAGCGTCGTGGTACCATTTAACTGTGATTGCGAGTTGCGGCTCTGTCGAGCCAGGTTTTCCCAAGAAAGCCTGGGTATGTTCAACGAGGTTCATGGTATACCCCCCAGGTCTTACTGAAGGCATTTATTTAATGGTGAAAATATTATTAATCAGTGGCGTAAATATCGACGGTGCAACCGGTGCAGCTGCCCGGGGGCCCAGACGCTGTCACCCCCCTCTCAACAACTTACAACTTGGGTGCACCATGAATACGTGCTGGTGCACCCAAATTAAAAATGTAGGCGCACCAGTGCACCCAAGGAAAAAGTTAGTCTGGAGCCCTGGAGTATCACTTTATGTTCAATAAACAGACAGAAAGTAAACTTGAATGAGTCTCATTGAGTGACGCACATGCTATGCTTGGGTTGTAATACAGCGGGATCCCCCCCACCATCGCGGGTTTAAGGTCTTAAATTTCATTCAAGGTGGTATTAAAAAGGTCTTAAAAAGTCTTAAATTTGACTTGCTGAAACCTGCAGATACCCTGAGTAACCTATCTGCTGCTCGGTGTTAGTGTGAGCAGTCATTCTCTGATGTTGTTCTCTAAGCTGTCGATGCAGCTGTCATAATATTACCAAAGAATCTGAGGACATCCAATAAGACCCCAGCAGGTGAAAGGTTAACCCTGGTCCATCCGGTCTTCGACCGGAGCTTATGATGACATGTCCCCAGGTTCATCCTGATGCTCACCCTTCACCCTCTGCCTGCTCTTCTCTCACCCTCTCACCTCAGGCGTTCATCGTGGCTTTCACCTCGGACATGATCCCTCGGCTGGTGTACATGTACGCCTACCAGACCAACGGGCAGCTGAGCATGAAGGGCTACATCAACGACAGCCTCTCTATCTTCAGCATCGACCAGATCCCCGCGGAAAGCCGGCCAGAGCCAGGGGAGAACCCCGCCTGGTTCAACAGCTCCATCACCACCTGCAGGTGGGCGGGGTGGGGGGGGGATGGCGATGCATATGTGTGTGTATGTGTGTGCATGTTCGTGTGGGTTGGTGTGGGTGTTGGGGTGGGGGTGCGTGTGTGTGTGTGTGTGTGTGTGTGTGTGTGTGTGTGTGTGTGTGTGTGTGTGTGTGTGTGTGTGTGTGTGTGTGTGTGTGTGTGTGTGTGTGTGTGTGTGTGTGCAGGTGAGCTCATGTGTGTAAGCAAACACATTGCATTGCATATATGCGTGTATGTGTGCGTAAGTCATTCTCCCCTTCATTGATAGCAAAGTTTTACATTTTTAGAATGAACCGTTACAACATCTGCACCAAAGCGCTTATTGAACAAATTAAAGGCATAAAAGGATTCCTGGTGAAATATAAGTGATACAGCGGTGACACGAGGGCGTGTTAGGCTCCAATGCTGCAGGTCCCTCACAGCTGGTTGTGTGTCTCCAGGTACCGAGACTACCGCTACCCCCCCGGCCACGGGCAGGAGTACAAGCACACCATGCAGTTCTGGCACATCCTGGCCGCCAAGCTGGCCTTCATCATCATCATGGAGGTAACCCCGGGCCTTCACTGGCTCCCTCGGTACACAGGGAACACAGTGGTCGTGGTACCACTTCTCCCTCCAACACTATGGTCAACACAGCTATGTTACGCCCAGTAAACACTGAGCAGAGGCAATAGGCCTTCGTCACTCCATCTCTTTCATCCCCCCTCCCTCTCTGTCTTCACTCCCCTGTCCATAAAGGTGCGTTCACACCAAAAATGAAGGCGAGTTGGGAATACATACAAAGTCAATGCAAAGATGCAAATACATGCAAATGTTGGACCAATGGATGAGCGGCGCGAAACAAACAACCTGGTTCACAAGGATGTAACTCGCACAAAAACTTGACAGACCTTGGTTACCACCAGGCTAACCAGCTGAGCGTGGTTTTCACTAGACTAACTAGCTGACTGTGATTTACACCAGGCTAACGTAGGATGACCAGACTTCCCAGTTTTTCCGGGACAGTCCCGATTTTGAGTTGCTTGTCCCGAGTCCCGACCAAAGCCTGTCGGGACGCAAAAAATGTCCCGTGCCGTGTTCCAATACCCGTACTTCCATGAGTATACTTAAAGGAAGTACACTATCTGCACTATCCGTACTCACTTGAGTACGCTAATTTTTTAGATTAGCGTGCCGCCGTGGCTCCTCTCCCCCAATAAACATCCCGCTTTGAACGGTGAACTCTTTACGCCTAGCAGCTATAAAAACTATAAAAACTTCAAAAATGACTATTAATGCAGGCTATGTGGAAAATGCGCCGACTTTGGCCCAGCCTGGCTCCGCCTCTTCCGCTACGTAGCTAAGATGGCTGCCGTTGAGTACGGGGAGTGTCCTTCAATCCACACTTCACGATTAGCCCGTTTTGAGTACGGCATCCGGGTCCTTGAAGTATACTTCATTTCACCGGATCTGAATTGGAACGTACTGTGTACTCAAATTGTGAGTACGCAGTATGGACAGTACGGGTATTGGAACACGGCCCCGGTTTCCACCAACCACTAAGAAATGTCCCCTTTTGTCCGTGATTACATAGCAAACGTGGTCTTAGTATAGCCCGATCATTAACTAAAAACGACATAGAAACATTAAAGCATCCAGCATATGATTTCAACAATGTGTGAGGGCATAAGCAACAGGGATGGTCGCAGTCGCACAATGGATTGATCATGGAAACCAATGGACGAGTGCTGGGTGGAGAAATTTGCGCATTTCAGATGCAGGGAGATTCCGTACAAAAACATATGTCTTATTTGTCAGTTTGCCGTGTGTCTGCCTGGCACTAATGCTCTTGTTGAGCGGATCTTTCCATAATGAACGATACTTGGACCGACGAGAGGAACCGCATGACCGTTCCAACCTTAAAGGCGTGGCTTGTTAAACAGGTCAATTTTTATGACACCTCTCTGCAATTCCACAACAGCAGGCTATCAGCAAACATCGATTTTGGAGCAAATCCACTACTCAAACAAATATGTGTACGTTTATGAGGGTTTGAATCTACTCTATGAGGTTGAAGTCTCTCACACACACACACACACACACACACACACACACACACACACACACACACACACACACACACACACACACACACACTACATTGCTCTGTTCAAAACTTTCTGAAACTTCAGGCTAGTTCATAAAAATATATAGTCCCACACGACACTCCCTCACTGTCTTTTCATATTTACTTTTAGATGTGTATATAGGCCTAAATAATAAAGCAGGTCTGTATGTGCAGTGGAAGCTTGTCCAGGCTCTGCAAGTCAGGATGTAGGCTATGAATCTGAACACATTTTTAGAAAGTGGCCATCCCCAAAATCCACCTTAATAACAGGAAATCACATCTACCAAATCAAATCCCTGACTGCGCCCGACCCACAAATTGAATCACCAGCCGCCACTGGTCCTACGTGTTGAAATATAGCCTAATGTCTGCGTCTGTGATCTTACATGCACACGTACTACGGTCATGCGGAAAGTGTCCCGGTTTTAGTTTCAGGAAATCTGGTAACCCTCAGCTAACCGTCTCAGTGTGGTTTACAACAGGCTAACTAGCTGAGCGTGGTCTACATCAGGCTAACCAGCAGACACAGTCACTGTACCCCTCTCTCCTCAGCATGTGGTCTTCCTGGTAAAGTACTTTGTGGCCTGGCTGATCCCGGACGTCCCGTCGGAGGTGAAGGCGCGCGTGAAGCGGGAGCGCTACCTGGTGCAGGAGTACCTCCACAACTACGAGGTGGAGAAGCTCAAGGACCAGCTGACCTGCAACACCTACAACGACTGCACCTGCCCCCCCATGATCTACCCCTCGCTGCCCACCCACGAGGTGCTCTCTGAGTGCCTCTAGCAAACAAGTGTGTGTGTGTGCGTGTGTGTGTGGTCTCCTCACACCACACCGCCACCCCGCCCTCACCCTGTTGATTAAAAGAGCCCTGCTAGTCGTGCCTGTACTTTATCATGTTTCACAAGGCCACAACTTCACTTTAAGAGCTAGAAGAGTGCAGTAGTTGGGGAGGATTAGGGGTAGAGGTGCAGCCAATGGGCTGAGGGCAACACAGTTTGCATGCATTTGGCTGCCGGCTAGAGCCTCAGTATACTTGACGTTACACTTGGGACGGCGTCCCGATGCTGAGAATTGTTTTTAACTCAAAGGGAATCAAAGATGAAATGCTGTATGACACTGTCAGAGCCAGGGCAGCTTGTTCACTGCTGTTTAACACACACTATTTATTTGCCACTATGAAGTGCCACTGTCACTAACCAAAGAGCGAAGGGGTCAGTTGAAATGATATTGACATATTGGGCGAGAGCAATTTCTTTTCGTTTATCAGTTCTTGTTTTTCCTCCTGAGGGTTGAGGGAGTATAGTTCTATGCCTTGCTTTGCTACCTGCTTTGTTGTGTCCACACAAGCCTTATCTCAGTGACTTGAAACCAGCGAGGATGGATCACAGTATTATGTTATTATGTATTTCTATGCATCCTGTCAATCCTTCCCTCCCTCCTCCCCCCCACCCTCTCCTCCCTCCCGGCCCTCCATCCACCCTCCTCCCCTCCCCCTCCCTCCCTCTCTCCCATCTCAGACTCTCCACCTTATGTGTTGAGTGTGAGCCTGTGCGGGGGGAGTTGCCATGGATCGGGCCCGCCTCTGCCTCTGCCCTCTTACTCCACCCACTGTTCCCAGCAGTGTGATGCTCTAACCTGTTCAGTGGGCCGGCGCGACCCTGTTGACTGTTCACACTGAGAGGTGTTCCTGGAGATGAGAGACTTGAGCGATGGAGCGAAGGGATCCATTTTTAATGTGCTTCTGTTGACCAATAGCTGGAAGGCTAATGAAAGCCAGCCCCGCTCAATCGTTGGAGGGCTGTTTGTCTTTGGCCATACAAAGCGCTTCGGTCCTCACCTAGCTGTTTTGTTCTTTTGCCTACGAATCAGATTGCCACACCGTCGATGTGATGAGTATACATTCGCTTTTGATCTATTGTTTTGCACAAAGCACTTAATGAAACAAGAACAAACGTGGCCTAAACACATGTGTGTAATCCCACACTACATATATAGGGCTTTGTAGCATTAGTGTCAAGGTGATCGCATCCCTGGTTTGATTGGGGCAGCTGGGATGCAATAGTAGTGGGATATAGTTAGACCATGCTTTCATTTCTGATGCTTACTTTTGAACGTAGATCGATAACTACACAACAAATAAATAAAAAGCATGTCAAATAGTGAACTCTGTTTCAACATTATATGAAGGATATTCATCATGTATATTATAGGTACATAAGTTATGCAAGACTTTTAATTTAAATGAAAGAACGTTTCATGAGTCCCCCTGTCTGAGAGCCACAGGGAGGTGGTAGCTTTGTGTATTGCTGATCTTCTAAAGTTTGCCTTTTTATACCTTATTCTATTCTTGAATAATGCCTGTCGATGCCTTAATGCCTCTTTCACTGTTCTTTGTGATTTATATATAATTTTCTTCCACTCTACAGCTGTGCCTTGCATTTCTTTTCTTCCTAAGCTTGAGTCGTTATACTTATTTCATATATTTACTGTATGGAGAAAAGAAAAACAACAATGTATTAAAAGTTGTGAAGTTGGGGGTTTGTTTCAATTTATTCTCTAATTTTTATACACTGCATTGTGCTACGAATTAGTTCTCCTGTCAAGAATTTACAATCTACAATAAAGAACTAGTTCAAATGTGCTGCGTGTCACTGGGTGTTTTATTAAATCAATTGTATGTTGAAACATAAAGTGGATGGTCAACTGAAATATTTTATTTTCCGCATTCTGCGGTAGCTTTGTTGAGCCTGGCACCACAGAACAGATGGCTGAGCGGGCCGAGATAACTGCTCAGTGTTTGCTCTGGTAGTGGGTGTGTTTCCACCACAACACACTGCATAGTTGCTTCAAACAGGCTCCTCAGACATGGGCAACACTTACAACCAGGTAACTGCTAAGGTTTATAGTTCGGTGTTATAGTCAGTTATTACAGTGTCAGATATTACAATGTCTGTTATCAAAGTGTCCGTTTTCTATAGTGTCAGTTATTACAGTCTCAGTTATGTCAGTTATCACGGTGTCAGTTATTATAGTGTCTGTTATTACAGTGTCAGGTATGTCAGTTATGTCAGTTATAACCGTGTCAGTTATGTCAGTTATAACCTAGTCAGTTTTGTCAGTTATTATTGTGTCAGTTATGTCAGTTATTTGTGTCAGTTATTTCAGTGTTAGTTTTTACTGTGTCAGTTATATCAGTTATTAAAGTATCAGTTATTAGTGTCAGTTATTACGTCAGTTATGTCAGTTATTACAGTGTCAGTTATTAGGGTCAGTTATTACAGTGTCAGTTATTTCAGTGTCAGTTACGTCAGTAATGTCAGGTATTACAGTGTCGGTTATATCAGATATTACAATGTCAGCTAACAAGAGTCAGTTATTATAGTGTCAGGTAATCACTATTTGCATAGGCTCGTATCCGTTATGTATCTTTCTGTGTAGCTGATAGTGTAAAGATTGAGGGTTTTAATTAAGGGCTATAATTACTTTACTAATGCGCAGACAAACTTAGCAATCTTTATATAAATATACCCAGGGCTGTAGCCAGTGAGTCCAAATCCTTGATCTGTAGAATCAGATGACGTGTCTGAGTAGGTATGTATGCCGTCACCTCACAGGTGAATCCCGTCTTTGTAGCCTCCAGAGACGCCCTTCTGCGACCTGAAGGGCCCTGGACAGGAGGGCCTCGCGGTGATCCAGTTGTACTTGATGCCTGTCATCTTCATCTGCGTCCTGATACTCGGGCTGCCCCTCAACCTGCTCTCCCTGTGGATTTTCTCCCACCGCCTGAAGCGCTGGACGCGCAGCACCGTCCTCATCTTCAACCTTACGCTGGCGGACGCCTCTTGGCTGCTGGCCCTGCCCTTCCTCATCTACTTCCACCTGGACCGCCTCGACTGGACCCTGGGCCCGGACCTGTGCAAGGCCGTGAGGCTGCTCTACCACAACTACTTCTACCTCAGCATCTTCTTCGTTTCCTCCATTAGTCTGGACCGCTACTTGGCCATCGTGCACCCACTGCGCTCCGTGGCGCTGCTGGGCCGCCGGCAGACGGTCCTGCTGTGCGGGGCCGTGTGGCTAGTCACGCTGGCCCTCAGCGTCCCCGTCGCGGGTATGACCATCGTGCAGCCCTGCCCAGGCATCAACCGCAGCGTGTGCACCTTATACATGCTGCTGGACGTGACCAGCGTGAGCTTGCCCTACTCCGTCTTCTGCTCCATCACCGGATTCGTATTCCCGCTTGTTTCCATCTGCTACTGCTGCGTGCGCAGCGTCAACGAGCTGCGCCACCTGCCCTGTCTGCACCGCCCGCACCACAAATGGCGGCGGCTCGTGCGCGTGATGAGTGCGGTGCTGATCATCTTCTCCCTGCTGTACCTGCCCTACCACCTGATCCGCAACGCCACCATCGTGATGCGTGCGGTCTACCCGGACACCCCCGCAGCGTGGCGCACCGCGGACCTGCTGTTCAGCCTGGAGATGTGCGTGTGCAGCTTGAACACATGCATTAACCCGCTGTTCAGCTGCTTCGCGGGGCAGCAGTTCAGGCAGGAACTCCATGACACTTTTCAGACACTTTGGCACCGACGCGCAGACGTCAAGTCAGCGGCGGCCCCCTCGCTGAAAAGTGAACGAGGAGCCGTTACGCGATCACGGTCCCCCGGGGTGAGCGCCGTGGTGCCCCTGGAGATTCTTTCTGCACGGTGACGTCTCGGATGTTGTGTTCTGTGGCGTCGTTTTGAGTTCAGTTTCGGGAATGGAAGTGAACGGAACGGAATTCGAAATGGTTGAATCCAAAAAACGAATGTGTTACGTCCACCTGTACAGGCTATGTAGGAGAAAATCAAATTCACCTCCAAGCCTTTTTGTAGTGGAAAATGCCTTTATTTTGTCAATGGTGCTAGGCCTGTAAATGGTTTCATTCATAATAAATTCTAATTAAAGATGATCGCTCCCAACTATTGGTGGTTATGAGTAGTTATTCCAACACAACACCGCCTCTGTGTGGTTGGCCTGTGAAGGAAAGACTGATGCTTTGAGCAATACAAATATCAGGCCATATGCTAACAACTGTCTGCAGCATGCTTTAAAACCACATAACAGGCAGCTTGGTATGGTGTGATTTCAATAATAAAAATCATTTGTTGATCAAGCATTTAGGCCTACATTACAAATAATTATCTATGTAAACCAAGGCGGACCTTTTATGACAAAATGTTTAGAACAGCTGGGTTTTAGTGGAGGGGCGTGCGGTGACGCACCGAGCCGCTGAGGGGAGCTCATTTCGCACGCTGCTCTCCGAGGTGCTGAATCCCGCCTGATTCTCACCTCAGATAAGAATAGTGGCGGTCCTGCTCACCTCAAGGTGAAGCCGGTTCGATTGCACGATAATTCGCCATCGCTGAATGTCTGGTGGTAATAACACTTTACAACTTCAACCGTTTACATTTTGGTTCATCTGATTTAATCGTTAATTGGATCCTAGGATGGGTCGCGCGGAATGGAGCGCCATTAGGCACGGCGGAGCGGGTTGTCTGACTGCTGCTTGGTGACTGGGGAACCAGCCCGATCACGTCCAACCTTTTTCTTCACTTCACTCGTCCGTTTAGGACGGTGGGTTTCTGCGTGCGGAGGAGCAGCGCTTGGAACAACGTCTGGATGAACAATATGTTCATGACCGCCGCGCCGCCCTTTATCATAGAGTAACTGTTAGATTAAAAATAATTTGGATATGGAGCCAGAAAAGGAACGAGCTTTTCCTCCCACTAGAGAGGGGATCAAGAGCATGGCTGGGAAGGCCCTCGGGACTCTGCACAGGTAAGGCTTAAGATGTCCCATTGTTCAGATATTCGTTGCGTTATGAAGGAAAAAAAGACAAATATATATATATTTATTTATATATATATATATATTAATATATATATGAGCCAGTGGTTTTAAATTCGTTTGTTTTTATAATTCCATTGAAGCCAAGGTAGGAGACTCTAATTTGTCTCATGATGAATTATGGACAAGACGCTGAAAAGCAGCATTGTGGGGCCGAATATTTAAGGATCCGTTATTTCCCTGGAGGATGTCTCCTCACAGCAGCTGAGGAGATTTTAATATTTAATGAAACAGCACCAGTCGTGACATCAGGTCGGAGGCTATCTATTACCATGTGTAGTCCTCCACATCCATTAATGATCGATCTATTTTAGATCCACTCTCCAGAAATATTTTCATACAGTTTAAAGGGTCCTCAACATATAAATAAATATATATATTAAATAAGACACAGCCAAACGCCCAAAAACGTCTCACGGCCGATTGTAAATTAAAGGGGCAAAGCCTATTCGGGATGATTAAACAACGGTTCTTTCTTAAAATAGGACTGTTTTGCAAAGAAGGTTCATTGTGGGCTGAAGATGGAGACAGGAGAATCCTGGCCGAGCGTCGTGCTATAGGCTGAATCCTTACAGGCCCCAAACATCTCACATCTGGAAACAATGAGCATCAGGAGAAGCGATTCATAATTAAAATTACCACATTTGCAAGGTGTCGGATAGACGCAGAAATAATGTTTTTGAATGAACTAAAATTAAATATAATGGTAATTATACATTTAATGACATAAATATAACAAAAAAAATCGAAGAAAGAATTGTTTAATAGGCTTATCCCTGGGATTAGGCCTGATCTAGTTATGTAGGCCTGTGCACGATTTACTACATTTGAATGTAGGCTAAATAAATATAAAAACGAGTTAAAACACAAAATTGCAATATGGCAAAATTGCAAAATGTCTCCTAAGAACCGCACGTCAAACGGTCGTTTCACTCAGATTCGTGAGGTTCTGCTGCATTGCGGTATGAAGGTCATCTCTTCGTTAGAGTCCCTCGTTAGGAAGCAGCCTATGGAATAAAGAGGACGTGTGGGGCCCGTCTCCCCGTCGAGGAGAATGGACCTAATGTCCCTGCGGTGATTGAAATGGGCCTAAAACCATGACCTCGGTACCTCTGTGCTGCTTCCGTTATAAAACCACAATGCCCTTTGAAGAGGTCGCATTTATTTGCATAATGTAACAAATTAACGAAATTATTAAATTGCCGTAATTTAATAACGGCTAATTCGGGCTGCAGCCGAAAGTAGAATTTCTACAAAATTATTAAATATTGTCTAATTTTTGTGGTTTATTTGTATGTTTTAGATTTGTTATATTTATTTGGATGAAGTCACACATTGATCAAACGCTAAATATGCATAACCAATCGGTGTGCAGGAAGCTGGAAAGACGCCAGCAGACCGGTGAGGTGATCGAGCTGACGGAGGATGGGAGACCCCGGGACCAGCAGCAGAAGAAGACACCCCTATGCGACTGCACGTGCTTTGGGGCTCCTCGCAGGTACATCATCGCGATGATGAGCGGGCTCGGCTTCTGCATCTCTTTCGGGATCCGGTGCAACCTGGGCGTGGCCATCGTGAGCATGGTCAACAACAGCACGATCCACCGTGACGGCAAGATCATAGTGATCGAGGTACGTCTCTGGACGGCTCTACTGGGGGGGGGGGGGGGGGGGGGGGGGGGCTTCCATGTAAAAAAACTAGACACGTGCATGGTGATTAATTTAAATCAGTGCCTCTAACCTATTCCATCTCATCAAAGGAATTTACCAGCACGTTATTGCACTAATATGCATCATATTTTAATTATTGGAATTTATTAAGCAAATAAAAAATAAATAGCACAGGCTATCAAACGTTAACACCTATGAATATATAATCATTGGATTTTCCTTATTTTCAATTTTTTAGAAAGCAAAATTCAACTGGGACCCGGAGACCGTGGGGATGATCCACGGCTCTTTTTTCTGGGGCTACATAGTCACCCAGATCCCGGGAGGATATATATCGTCACGATTAGCAGCGAACAGGTAGGCCAACTACTGATGTCTTTCGGGGACGAAATTCGTTCTCCTACCGAATAGCCTGATGCGTGGGCCTCAGCAGGCTTCGTGGAGAACAAGTTTGATTACTGCTCTGGCCGCATGCAGCACACGACCCGATCCCGTTCGTAAAGACACATTTATGGTCATCCACTTAGAGGATGTGGACCTATAGGAGGACGGCGGGATGGAGGCCTGACCTGATGCGCTCCTAAAGGGGGAGCGGCACCGATGCCCGCAGGTCGCGCCTCCTCCTCGTGTTAATGAGCACCCCTGGGACCCCCATGTCAATCCCCCTGTGACCACCGTGTCCATCCTTTATATTCGGAGGCATGGCAACCAGACCTGCGAAGGAGAGCAGAGAACTGCGAGAAACGTGCTCGCATGCCACACGCCGAATTTAATTAACAACTGATTATTCAAATATAGAAAAAACAAATCTGTTCCGTTCCTTCCATGTTTATAAAATGGTAGGCAGACAAAGTGATATAATTTTTGAAGAAACGAAAACACCTCTTTTGCTTGCTTGTAGCATATATATATTTCCAAAATCTACTGTATCTATCTATCTATCTATCTATCTATCTATCTATCTATCTATCTATCTATCTATCTATCTGTCTATCTGTCTATCTGTCTATCTGTCTATCTGTCTATCTGTCTGTCTGTCTGTCTGTCTGTCTGTCTGTCTGTCTGTCTGTCTGTCTGTCTGTCGGTCTGTCTGTCTGTCTGTCTGTCTGTCTGTCTGTCTGTCTATCTATCTATCTAATTCCCTAGTATGGTCTGTCTATCTCTTCCTTGTCTGTCTGTGTACAGAAAGTGAATACTATTCTTTAATAGGCTACTTTACAATAATAGACCTGTGTACTTGGTGCAGCCTCTATGAAAGGTAACCGTGACGTTTCGTCTTCTAGGGTGTTTGGGGCGGCCATCTTCCTCACGTCTACACTCAATATGTTCATTCCCTGTGCCGCCCGCAACCACTATGGAACAGTCATCTTTGTGAGGATATTACAAGGACTTGTGGAGGTACTGATGAGTATTGAATCGATTTCCATTCCACAAATTGTTTTTTGTGGGCCACTCAAAGGGATGATTTTCAATAACCCACGTATGTGTTCACTCGTATGATCCACAAACGTTTAGCTATCATCATGTTCCTCAATCGAATACAAGCAGATATAGCATTGTCCTTGTGAACAACCAAGTACACCTGGACTAAATCGAGTTACCGACAGGCTGCTGTCATCTGCTATTGTCAGATTAGTCAGAACGCTGCCTAGTCCAACCACCCTCAAAACGAAACACTTCACCCCCTACACCTCACCGAGCACACCCTGAGTCACACTGAACCTCACCAATCAAAGCCCGCCGAGCCGCTGTTTCAGCAAGAGGGCTGTTCTATAGCTGAAGGTCGCTCTCCATTGTGGTCCTGTGTAGCTGCTGCTGCTGCAGCCAAACCCCTCATTACAACAGCACCTCTTGGCCATGAGACCTGCCTCCACTGCACGCCCTGTTATTACTGCAAATTAAACATTAGCATTTCAGGGTGTCTACCAAAGCAGACCGTAGCAATTTGTGTCCATCAATAGCTGATTGTGTGCCACTTAGAGTATAATGAAGATTTAATGGGTGCAAGCGGGTTTCCAACGGAGTGGGTAGTCAGCTTAAAACAGCGTGGACTCACACCTATCCCATTAGTCTCAGTTTGTTTGCGATCAAATGTGATTTGTCCTGCGGTCCGTGCATTTGACTAATAGGACAAGAAAATAGAGGTGCAGCTTAGTCAACGCCTCTCCCTCTAATCACAAGATATAGCTTGTATGCGAAGGAGGCAAACAAGGATCAGATCAGCAATGAGGAATTTGAATAAAAATGGTAATCTTCTTAGGAGAGCGTTCAGGGCCGTTCTTGAGTAGCATGAATCAGAGGTAAAACACTGTATAGCATGAGCCTCATCTGGGTGTTGGACAGACAGTATCATCAAATTCTCTGTGTGTAATGTAGGATTCTTCCCTCCCAGGGAGTTACCTACCCTGCCTGTCATGGCATATGGAGTAAATGGGCCCCACCGATGGAGAGGAGTCGCCTGGCAACTATATCTTTCTGCGGTACGTACATAACAGTCACTGCCAACAGAAAGTACGGAGCATTTCACTTGAATTCATGTTTAAGTTCTGCATCCACTCTGAGTGTTGGTTTGGGTTTGATGAGGGCAGCCACTCTGGAAGCGTGTTCCCTGGTTATTCATTGATCATCGTTTGTGGTCCTGTGCACAGGCTCCTACGCGGGCGCCGTCATCGCCATGCCTCTGGCGGGGATCCTGGTGCAGTACACCGGCTGGTCCTCTGTCTTCTACCTGTACGGTGAGCACCCCCCTGTAGTCCTGCAGTTGGACTCCTACCAGTCCCATGGGTATTTGGCTATCCTGCCCGTGTTTGGTGCCTTTACTGTAACGCTCACCCACGGACCGTCCGTCCGTCCCCCCCCCCCCCCCCCCCCCCGCCTCGCAGGGTCGTTTGGGATGGTGTGGTACCTATTCTGGATTCTGGTGTCCTACGAGAGCCCGGCGGAGCACCCCACCATCACTGACGAGGAGCGCACCTACATCGAGGAGAGCATAGGGGAGAGCGCCCAGATGATGGGGGCCATGGAGGTGGGCTCCTCTCTGCCCAGATCACTTGCCTTTCATCATTCAACCCTTTATACATTTTATTTATTTAAGTCATTTTTATTCTTATGGTGTACTTTGGCTCAGAACTATTTAATTTTTTTTGCTCAGAACGCTGTGATAGATTATTAGCAAGGAACATTTCATCTGTTTAGTAGGCATAAAACAAAAGAAATAGCAAAAGTACATGAGTACAAATATATACTAGTTATAAATATAGAACCAATTGGAACCGTAAATATTTAAAGTGGAATGTAATAGGGAGTGGGCCATAAAGAAATATATACATTAGAATACACACAGCACATGGTATTACTGCTGAAAGCACATTCAGCTCAAATCCTTCTCCATTGCCTCCATCTTGTTATTTTTTACACAGAAATTCAAGACTCCTTGGAAGAAGTTTTTCTGTTCCATGCCCGTCTACGCGATCATCGTGGCCAACTTCTGCAGGAGTTGGACCTTCTACCTGCTCCTCATCAGCCAGCCCGCCTACTTTGAGGAAGTGTTTGGTTTTGAAATCAGCAAGGTACAAACCAAAACACCCCATTACTCAAAGTTCAAAGTACTGTGGTTGGCATTCGTTCATTTATTTTTCCACTAAAGATGTGGCATTGGATGTGTGACCTGATGGAAATGTTTTCCACCGTTACACAATCTTTATCTTGAAAAGGAGCATGAATCACTCTGGTTGGACAGGTTTTATTCCTGCCCGCATGGACCGCAGTCATTCTATGAAAGTACGGCTGATAGATGTGGCAGCTAGACAGTCAGGAGTTCAAAGACACAGCAGATTGGTTCCAGAACGGGGGATATCTTCCCCTTCATCTTTGGTGTGGGATATGCCGTTGTACACTGACATGGCTGAGCTCCCATTGTGTCTCAGGTTGGAATGGTGTCCGCTCTGCCCCACCTGGTGATGACCATCATCGTACCTCTGGGAGGCCAGCTGGCCGACTACCTCCGCACCAACAACATCATGTCCACCACCATGGTGCGGAAGATCATGAACTGCGGAGGTGAGGGTGGTTCCCCATTGGTTGGTTCATGGGATCATGCGGATGAACCCACTCCCTGAAATGTTGCCCTTTGTGTGTAGGATTTGGGATGGAGGCTACTCTACTGTTGGTGGTGGGGTACTCTCACAGCAAGGGTATGGCCATCTCTTTCCTTGTCCTGGCGGTTGGTTTCAGTGGCTTCGCTATATCAGGTGAGTCCAATAGTTCAGGAGAATGAGGTTAATCCCACAGAACTCCAACAGTGACCTGCAGTCATGTTAACCGTATGATATTTTATCTGACTTAGGTTTCAATGTCAATCATCTGGACATTGCTCCTCGCTACGCCAGCATCCTCATGGGTATATCCAACGGAGTGGGGACTTTGTCAGGGATGGTGTGCCCTCTCATAGTCGGGGCCATGACCAAGAACAAGGTAGGTTCTTTATTATCATGGCATGGATGTCAATGTCAAGAAAGTACCTCACCCTGTCCAGACTTCTCAGCGGTGTGCTCCTCCCTCAGACCCGCGAGGAGTGGCAGTACGTCTTCCTCATCGCTGCCATGGTGCACTACGGGGGCGTCATCTTCTACGGCATCTTCGCGTCCGGGGAGAAGCAGCCCTGGGCCGACCCCGAGGAGATGAGCGACGAGAAGTGCGGCTTCATCGACGAAGACGAGCTGGCCGAAGAGACTGGGGACATCACCCAGAGCATCGGGCCCGGGGGAGCGGTGGGTGGGCCCCCCAAGAGCTACGGGGCCACGGCTCAGCTGAACGGGGGCTGGGTCCAGGACTGGGATAAGACAGAGGAGTACGTGCAGCAGCCCGCCGGTCAGATGCACGCCAAGGACGGATACTCCTAGAGCGTCCACCCCTTCACGTGGGCGATGCGGTGAGTGGACTTACCAAGGCCAAACCAGTGTCCGGACCGCGGACTGCACAAAGTAAGTGGTTTAATCAGCTATTCATTCCGTGTACTCAACAAAAACATCATTTAAACATGCAGTATAAAGAGATAGTTGAAAATTTATTGCAATGCAAAACAATCCTCTCGGGATTTCAAGGTGTTACTCATCACATGTATCTAGCCGGCATAATGAACTATAGGAAGAAAACATGTACTGATATATTAGAAACTTAGGGTTCCCAAACCTCACCAATCTACTTGAACAACGAGAGCCATTGCCAATCGCCATAGTAGGGTCTACAGTAGGTTAACACCATTCTGATTGCACTGATAACATAAGTATTCAAAAGAAGAAGATTCTAATGTATTTCTCAAAAATGTGTTTTATGTAATGTATATACCTGTATACTGTTTCTGTGAGACTATTGTGGATTTGGGTCTTTGATCTGTGTTAACATTGATATAAAAGGCCATATTTTTCATGGACAGTACCTTTTCAGGGATTCGTCTGCTTGCAAAAATGGTCTTCTTAAGCAAGGCCAATAAAACATAGGAGAAAACTAGTGTGAGTGAAGTTGAACCTCAAATGTAGAATCTTAGTGTGTGTCGTTGCATGAATTTGCTCAATTCAATGTTTGGATACAGCCTTCTGACAGTCTCTGATAGTCCTGATTCTGCCTGCTGCTTCTGGTCTTAGATAGGTGTTTGTCAACATAAGTAATAAAGTGAACTTTCATAATCAGGTTCTGGCAGTAACGTAAGATGCATCAGAGAGCACAGAAGGCCAATGTTCTCAAGAAGTTGTTTATGGATGTTTGGTGTGCACTGCAATAACTCCTGTGTATCACTTCCCCGTCATCACTCTATGTTTAGTGGCGTAGCACTGCCTTGCTGTATCTACTCGTAGTTGTTTTAGAGTCACGTGATGATCGACATAAGATATGTGTTTGAACCAGTTCATGTTATTGCTGAGGATGCAGGGCGAATCATCGCATTCCCACCGCCAAGAAAACCGTACTGTATCTGAACAACCGCGTTTTTGTGATCCGTTTGGTGTTTCTTGGTTGTTCTCATCGTCACCAAACGTACTTTATTGATGATTTGATATTGTCAAGTAAAAAAAAAATTAAGAAAGAACACATTTTAAAAAGATGGGCTTTCCCATCATATTTTGTTTGCTATTTAATCACTTTAGATTCTATGTGAACACTGCAAGGATGTTTAAAATATATACATATTTAAGAATGTTAAAGATGACCAAAAGATACTATCAGGCCTTTGTGCCTGACATTTAAGCATACAGATAAATGTGATTTTATGGCTTCCCACAATGTGTTTAACAAAGACAAATGTTGATGTCAAAAAGTGTCACAGAAATGCTCACATGGTTTTATAAAAAATACATCCAAAAGTCTTCCTTTTGTGATATTCTTTCTCGTCACGGTTTCTTCTCCTGTGTGGTTCACCTCAAAGTTAAAGGTCCAGAGAAATTATAGATAGACCACCAAACTACTCCCCCCCCCCCCCCCCCCCCCCTGACCCTTTTCCAATCAATGTCCTCTTTCGCTCTCATTAGCAGATCAATTGCAGTTGTCCCCTGAGTGTGTGAGGAAGACTAGCGGACCATGTAGCTTGGTAATTGTTACAGGGAGTGAGAACAGTAATCCTAATACTATAGTCCAGATTACATCTGCACCAGCTAACCTTACTGTCTGATATCGCCCATCATTTACATCCACCTGCCATAGCATACCACTTGATTCACACAAAGCAGAATAACAGTCCAACCCTACTATGCTGTATTTTGTATGATTTCAGTCTCTCGCTGTCAGTGTCTGGTGTACTAATCTTGAACCCCAGGCTGACAGAGCACCTTTCACATGATTCCCCTGCTCCTATATGAGCAGTGCAAGGAAGTCATGAAGGAAAGGTATGAGCAAGATAACCTGAGTGTAATGAGCTCTCTCCCACCTCTCCAGCTGACAAAGGAACAAAAGTCCACCCGCATGGCAGAATCCTGCTTATCGACGGTATCGTTGAAGGTCAGCAGTGTTACACGTACAGCAGTACCCTGATGACCGGGTCCTGGAGGAGTCCCCAGGCTCATACATAAACATTCCAATGAGGATCCATACTGTTTCAGCAGGAGTGGTTCTGGTCTTTTCATTGATATTGAATATATCAGTCAATAACGATTAATATGGATACATAATAATATTCCAATTGCTATAGATAAGAGTGTAATCGTCATAGGTCATTCTAAACTTTAAGTTGAGTTACATACATTACATTAGAACATTAATATTCTTAATATGACTATGTCCCATCACCTCAGAAAACACTACACTCAATACGGCGTAGCAATCGTGGCATATTGTACAAACACAGGATAACAGTTCCTGAAATCAATATCAAATCGATGTAATGAGGCTATCAGAATCAGCTGTCATGCTATCTATCAATCAATCAACTTATTCTTCTTAATCTCCCTAGCCGAGAGAGGACACTATCTCCCCTTGCTCTCTCCCTCTCTCTCTCTCCCTCAGCGGCAGCTTCTCAGAGCACTTGTTAATTTGACAGGAAACACAATCGTGTCACCAGCCACGTGGAACATGTTTTCCCATGCCTAACCAGATGGAATGGTCATGGCTGTTACCCCGGCGACGCGGCTGTGTAATTGGACCAGCAGTGGTAGGACAGAATCGATGAAGCTCACTGGTTGGTTGAAACCATCACCCATTTACCTGTCTTTTAATTGTATTTTACGGTTTTGTGTAGCATGTGTGTGACTTGGTGGTGGTGCCTTTTTGTGAGTGTTTGTGTTTAATTCTGGTCAGGAGGAGCGAGGAGAGGCAAGCAGTGGAGGGCAGGTGGTGGGTCTCCAGTGGGACTGTAATGGGATCAGGCCCGGACAGAATGAGTGTTTGATGACAGGGGTGGCACTCGTCCCCTGAGGCTCTCCCCCTGCATACTATTATCCCCCTCCTCTCTCTCTCTCTCTCTCTCTCTCTCTCTCTCTCTCTCTCTCTCTCTCTCTCTCTCTCTCTCTCCTCTCCCTCCCCCTCTCACTCTCACTCTCTCTCTCTCTCTCTCTCTCTCTCTCTTCTCTCACTCTCCCTCTCACTCTCTCTCTCTCTCTCTCTCTCTCTCTCTCTCTCTCTCTCTCTCTCTCTCTCTCTCTCTCTCTCTCTCTCTCTCTCTCTCTCTCTCTCTGTCACTCTCTCTCTCTCTCTCTCTCTCTCTCTCTCTCTCTCTCTCTCTCTCTCTCTCCCTCTCCCTCTCCCTCTCACTCCCTCTCTCTCTCTCTCTCTCTCTCTCTCTCTCTCTCTCTCTCTCTCTCTCTCTCTCTCTCTCTCTCTCTCTCTCTCTCTCTCTCTCTCTCTCTCTCCCTCTCCATTATTAAGCTATTGTTGTTCAAGTGAACTCATACTGTGTATCATCCACAGTGGATGTGAACCTGTAATTTTAAAATCCGGGTTGATCCATAGGTGTAAATAGAGCCACAGTGTTTGACAAAAACAGTGGAGTAATTATTGTTTACGAGACCCTCTGGCACTGCATTGTACTCTGGACAATTAAATTCACACGCCTCATTTTCCCTCCGTTGCTAATTGCTTTATTAATGGAGAGCTTTGCGCTGTAAGTAAGCTTTCGCGAGCGTCATAAATGTCATGTTGAATTGCCCTGAAGCGAAATAAACAAACACACTTTACGATCTGAATTTCTAAATAAAAGTACAGATTTTTAAATTCTCTTGGATTCTCTTAATGTCTCCATTTCTTTGTTTCCCACTTTCAAATTTGGTAATTTTAGAACTATATACCAAACACTCTTATCAATTGAAGTTTAATTATGTATCGGCTTTTTATATCGCCCTTCAATACTGACACACAAAGGGCGTTAGTTCCAAAACTAGATCAAATAGCAGCATTTAGTCAAACATTGACAACAACACCAGCCCTTCTTAGATGTTGAAGATGTGCTCCTCAGAAGTTTAAATATGAGTATTTGTGGTCAGAGGAGAAGAGTGACCTTCTCATTATCTTCTTTTCAAGGAATCTTTGGCTATTTATATGGAGTATAATTGATCAGACGTCTTTCATTTTCTTTTGCCTCTTTAGATAATGTGTACAGCTTCACACTGCCTCTAACCATCACACACGACGCAGACTATAACTAAATATTAAATGTTAATATTTAACTAAATGTTATCAAAATTACACAATCTACATCTTACAATATCTAATATTGTATATCGCACGTTAATAATTAACACATACACACACAAACAAAGACACACACACACACTCATTTCTGATACATTGCAGTACCGTCATGCTACCCCAAAGTAGCATGTTTTATATTTGGTTGCAGGTTTTATTCCATTCCGGCACGTGTGAGTGCGTGTGTGCATGCGTGCGTGTGTGTGCGTGTATGGGTATATGTGTGTGTGTGTGTGTGTGTGTGTGTGTGTGTGTGTGTGTGTGTGTGTGTGTGTGTGTGTGTGTGTGTGTATGTGTGCGCGTGTGTGTGCGTGTGTGTCCTGCTCTGTGTGTGATCCATCACCTAGCCCAAATGTAGTAGTAGTAGTCGTATTGCAGTCCAGGCTGGAGCAGCTTAGGCGCGTGCTAAAGGGTGGCTCCACCCTCACAGCCCCGCCAACTCCACCCCACCACGCCCCCCCCCCCCCCCCCCCCCCCCCCCCTCCCCAAGGGCCTCCTATTCACACTACCAGATGGGGGCTGGATCTGAGATTTAATGGATACTACCCCTCACTCCCTCCCCCGCTAGCACGGTGGGGGTAGGGGTAGGGGTGGGGGTAGGGGTGGGGGTAGGGGTAGGGGTGGGGGTTTGTTTTCATGATTCCAATAAGGACAAACAAGAGGCAGCTCGTATATAGAGGAGGAGGGGGAGGGCTCTGTCTGGTGTTATAGTCGAATACATTGGCTCATAGGCCGATGCTGTGTTACTTGCAGTACAACTGCAGTACAACAAAAAAAGTCAATAATATAGACATTTTAGATGCAATTATATATCGTACATTTATTTTTGCCAATAATTGTGTACCACTCTCAGTGGTCTGCAGGACTTAAACTGCGAGGTCGGTGTTGAGGTTCCGATTAAACCACAGCCAAGGAGCCCGCAAGACGCGATTGGTTCTTATGACACTGTTATGGGGTTGAATAATTGGAGCGCACCAATTGGATTATGTTGCCCACACACTCCTAATAATGCTGCAAGGTGTGAGGAGCTGTCCCGGTTAACACAAAGTACCTGCCAAGATGTCAGATCACATGCAATCACCTTCTCCCAAACCTTCATTAAATCCCTCTCGGCCTTTACACAGCATAATCTTTGGTTCTTCATTGTCCCGATATAGTGTGCTCAGGTAGCAGGTTTGAAAATCCAGTTGGCAGGTCAACACACTCATCAGTACGTTTGTTTTACCTGCTCTGCGTCTGACAGGCCACTGCTTGAAATGTTGGAACACAAAAATCAAAATCACTGTCAGGAATATTTAATATTTCAAACCACAATTTATTGCTTGTGTAGCAGCAGGTACTTTGTGTTAACAGGGACTGCTAACACAAA
This sequence comes from Gadus morhua, assembly GCF_902167405.1. Taxonomy (NCBI): domain Eukaryota; kingdom Metazoa; phylum Chordata; class Actinopteri; order Gadiformes; family Gadidae; genus Gadus; species Gadus morhua. The sequence continues at coordinate 23,121,250 of NC_044056.1, forward strand.
GTGTGTGGTGGGCAAGATCCAATTCACCAATCCAATTGGTGAGCTCCGATTATTCAAGCCCATTACAGTGTATTTATATATATATTTTTTTTAATTTATTTTTTTATTTGTGGGAAATAAATTACATATGCACATGCTAGCCCTTGCTCAGTGACCCGGGCGTGTCTGTGTGTGAATTGCTTTGTGGGCGTGTTCAACGAGCCGTGTCCATGTTGGTGTTTCCTCCGAGTCACCCGTGCAGTAATTCGCTGTCTGGCAGCGCGGTGTCACGCACCGGCCGAGGCTCTGCCTTTGATTGAAGACGCCATATAAGCCTAATTGATCCCAGAGCAGCAGAGGAGCTCCGACACGTGGGTGAGGTTTGAGATGTGTGAATTAGTAACCAAGTCACGTGACCAGTCTGACAGCCAATCACTATGCGGGTTCAGCTTTGTGGCGTTGCTGAGACAATAATGACAGATGGCACATGTGAATAGATAGCTCAGCTGCGCTCTGCACTATGTGAATGAATATATCTATATTTATAAATATAGCCCTATTGCAAGAGTAAAATAATAAGAAAACAAATATTTTTTTACTCAACGTGATTGAAAACACAAACATAATTGTGTCTTCTTGCATGTAACACAGGCTCCAACACGAGCCTCCCTTGAATGATATTTGATTCTTTAAAAGGACCATAAATCACCTCATGCATGGCCATGTCTTTGTGAAATGCCAATAGGTCTTTCATAGTGGGGCTGGGAGTGTCTCTGGGCCCAGGGTCTCCAAGGAATCATTAGGGGGCTGTGCACAGTTGAAATGAATTTACACATCCAGGCACACACCATGATTGAAAAGGGACACATGATGCTACCATCTGTGATATGGTATAGCAATTATATCATGTTAAATCTGTAAAAACACATACCGAGATAATACATGGAAATTATGAAATGCATGTCCTACCTTGAATAAACAAAAAATAAACATTTCGATTCATTTATTTAGAATGCCTTACATCTGATATGTCTGGAACAATATATTAAACAAATAAAGAGTCACAAAACATTTGATAAATAAAGTTTCAGTGATATGAGAAAAATATGTAAAACACCTGCATCTAAAATGACAATGGCATAAAAGATAGCAACGTAACGACATCATGTAACACATCATTACTTTGATAACACTTCCAGGAGATCCCCCCAAACACTGAGACCTTCCACATCAAAATCTCCGTCTGCCATCTTCAGAGCATTGAGCTCTTTCTCCACCTCCTCCCTGAGCAGTGGGGAAGTCTCCACTAAGGCTGCAAAGTGGTCCGTCAGCTTCTGGAAGGACACTCCCGCTGTGGTACCGGTTGGAACCCACTCCCCTTCGTCTATGTCAAAGGTCATGTCGGAGGCCCACCTTTTGAGCACAACGCAGTACCTGGCCCTAAACTCCAAGTTTTCCTTGACATGGCTCATGATGTGATCAAGAGGCACATGCAAACACATATTTTGCAGCAGCTGTTCGTTTTGCTGTAACCAGTTCAAGAGAAAACCACGGGAGGCTGTTGCTGCTGGAGTGTTGATGTTCCTCCTTAAAGCAGACGCAATCACCAAGACGACATGGTCCTCTTCCTCACATCTCTGCAGCATCTCGTCCAACAGTTCATGCGCTGCGTGCGCCTCTCCTCCTCCACCAAACAGCGCATCCAGGGTCTCCATCAGCAGCCTGCCCTGGACCTCTGCCAACCTGCCCTGGAACTCCGCATCCACACCTGGAGATGCATTGGTCCTCACAGGCATGGCTGTCAGGACTCTGCTCGCCGATCTACACGCAATGAGCTGTTCAACGTGGCCCTTGGAGTCCTCGGGCTCGTTCTCATGTGCTTCCATAGGACTCAAACTACCGACCAGTACCTTCAGGTGGGTCCTGGGTAACACGGGGTTCTTCAGTAACCTGGTGAGTAGGAGGTGCTGACAACGCGACAAATCCCCGAACGAGACGTCCATGTGTCCCGGGAAGGTGGCTCTTAGGCTTTCATTGGTGGTCTGCAAATGTTTCTCCATGATGCTCCGGATCGTCTTCTTGTTGTTGAACCTTGCATACAGGAGCTGACAGTACAGGGCCCACTGAAAGGCTCTGTCCAGGGTCTGTGTGTCCCACTGCCTCACCAGGTCCGTCTGCACCGCGGCCAGCAGCTCCGCGGTGCTCTGCAGGTTCTTCAGGACCTCCTCCATCACCATGAGGCTCTACATGGGGACACTCGGGTCATGGGTTCTGTGTACCATAACGTCAAAAGATCATTACTAACATCAAGGTAAACACCCAACTTCACTGCCAGCAGTCAACGGCTTTGATAATGTGCGCGTGCGCAGTGATGTCCCGCGACTTTGTGTTTTATCCTTCAAAATAAAAGTGAGCCAAAGCGATTCATGACAACTCATTAGTCACAAAAGCTTCAATAAACATTCTCACAACATATGTAATAATACCGATACACGTTCAATACGACAGAATGAACGTAAAAAGATCCTAACAAACAACACGCCAAGTACCTGACTTCACTGCTAACAGTCAACTGGTCTGATCATGTGCGCTTGCGCAGATGTGTGCGGCGCCACTCTGCGGCGCTACTTTCATACTTCAAAATAAAAGTGGGCCAAAGCGATTCGCGACAACTCATTTGAGTCATTAAAGCGTCAAGAAATATTTTACAACTTACATAATAATGCCGATTGAATATTGCATTTTCTTTTTAAACGGGGGTTTCAACTGAGTTGTATGTCGATGAGTGATAAAATAAACGTTTGATATTATCATGAGACATGTTTGCAGCAGGCTTTGGAAACATATATTGTATGTAGGCTATGTACATATATAACCTGATAGCTGAAGTACCAAAGCCAGGGGCAGGAAGAAAATACAAAAAAAGGGGCATACCCATCATAACTTCCCTCCCATTATGAGCAGTGGTTTCCTCATCGGGTCGGGGGTGTCTGCAGCAGTGGAGGCTACATTTCTACATTTGAGAGTCTGTGCAGTAGTGGATGCTATGTGTGTGTGAGTGTCTGTGCAGTAGTGG
>NC_044056.1:23129304-23196804 GCF_902167405.1 Gadus morhua
TGTGAAGCGCACAGGTCACCTTAGATCAGGCTCACCTATCAAATGACGTTCTCAGACGGGGTGTGAATACAATCGGTTGATTATTATTGTGATTACAAGGTGATTCAATCATTAAGGGACTCTCTGGTATATGTTATCTGACCATCAGTGGGCTTGGTTTGTCTCTCCCTGTAACCTGTACAGGTGTGGAGATAACGGGGGAGAGCTTTATGGATCGCCTGGACAACGGGGTCCTGCTCTGTCAGCTGGCTGAGACCCTGCAGGAGAAGTTCAGGCAGAACACTGATGCCCATGGGATCAACAAGGTAACAAGTAACTGCATTTATACAGCGCTTTTTAGGACACTGACATTGCTTTACATGATTTAGTGTGTGTGTGTGTGTGTGTGTGTGTGTGTGTGTGTGTGTGTGTGTGTGTGTGTGTGTGTGTGTGTGTGTGTGTGTGTGTGTGTGTGTGTGTGTGTGTGTGTGTGTATCCAGCGCTGTAAAGCACCCTACTGGGTGATATTCATACACTGAGACCGATAAGCATTATTGACATTGTTGAACGAATGTGTTCTTTTCAATATTGTGTATACGGTATCAATAATGTAAGCTATTTTTATTTTTGGTACAGTTTATATTGATCGTGCTCCGTAAACACCTTGAACCCCCTCAGGCTTATTAACACAGAGCTATTTTCTTTAGTTCGCCTTATAATGATATAAAATGAATTATAAATAAACACACGACTCACAATGTAAATAATGAACATGTGGTGAATAGTTGAAGCAAATCTTTCCTGCGCATATGCATTTGTGATTCAACCTCAGTATCCAATAAAAAATATCGTACCGCGTTATTCGTCTGGCACCACTGGGCTGAGGGCTCAGGCTACGCACACCACACCATCAAATACATTATAAATCATTTATAATTCACAACTCTGGCTTTATACCTCTCTTATTGCTTCAAGTCTGCATAGGCTCGATACACAAGCCGTGGTTCTGCCTTGCGATTATTAGTGCTTGGCACTTGGTTCTATGAACATCCTTACCGTACCGACAGCGATATATTGTTGTTTCACCTCCTTCTGACAAACGCACTTATTGTAAACTGTTTTGGATAAAAGCGTCTGCTAAATGCCCTGAATGTAAATGTGAATGTAGGAGGGTTTGGTGGCTCCTGGGGGGAGAGGCTGGCTGTTTACACCAGGGCCCCCGCTCTGCTGTTGAGGCTGGGTCTCCTGATCCCAGTGTGAGCGCAGCAGCACAGATGTGTGGAAATACTTGAGGTCAATGGCCGTGGGACGGAGGAGGATCCATCGACATAGAGGATCCTATTGATTTCTGAGAGAGGAGGGAGGCAGGGAGGAACCATGAGAGAGTCTCCCTAGGCGCAAGACAGCCTCAGAGTAAACAGTCTGTGAAACCAGCTTGTTTACAACGGGAGACGGATCTCTGACGTGTTTAAAGCAGCACAACGGGGGTGGGCAGTTCTTGATTGGGCTATTTGCAATATCAAAGTAAAATGATTCTATGTTGTTTCGGAACAAACAGGATGTTTTGCTCTCTATCCAAGATGTTGGATTGTTTTCTGGTTTCTGCTTGGTCAACTAATTGCAGTATGTTGTATACTGCATTATGCTGGTTTCTTACCGAACCGACTGTTGTGTGTTGAACCGACTGTCTGACCAGACAACATGACATCTTGGACCCCGAAAAGGTCTTCTGTTTGACCTTATACTTTTATTGAATATTTCTCTTTCAAATTATTGTTTGGAAGACCATTTGATCGTGTCATTTAATGCTTTACTGAGGGTGCTTTATAAGCATGCATTTAGTTTAAAAATGCTAGACATACTAGTATGGCACAATTATGTACAACATAACTTTGATGTTACATTATGATATCATAGATACATGGAGATATTCCAACATAGACCAAATATAAAATATGAATGAACATTTTTTGAATGTTATATCTTGAATGTTAAATCTACAGTGTACAAATATAATTGTATGAGTTGGGACTGCCACCATGTTAGTGGCATATCACCCACTGTCAAGGTCATTACTCACAACTAGCTATTATCATAAATCTAAGGTCTGATGGAGTCTATTGTGAATGTGCAGTAGCCATCATATCAGATCTTGACTATTCCAGTCTGGTTGACCAAGCTATAATATTTCCATATGTTTTCCTTACATAGCTGCCGCTGTTGTTTCCCATCCAGTCCAATTGAACGTCTCACAGAGGCTATAGGGGTTAAATTCAATAATCACCCATGCCAAGATGGCAGGGAGTAAGCTTGCTCAGCACCCATAATAACATTATTACTTACAATCCGAGGAGGAGGTGTGTGTGTTTGCATGTCAACGTGGGCGTCATTATTATTGGCAGCCAGGAATCCAAAGTAACACTATAACAAAGATCCCAGGAAAGCCCAGGAAAGCTCGAGAAGAAATGTCTAGACAAAAATAAGTGCATATTTTGAGCATTACCTCATCCTACCTTTCCCGGAGCACAGACGCACAGATCCTGCATATAAACCAAACCGAGAATTGTAAATCACGCAGAACGGACTGCGTGGGGAAGGCAGGGGGGTAGGATGGAGTGGGGGAGGGCAGGGGGCTGAGGAGGGAGTGGGGGAGGGCAGGGGGTGAGGAGGGAGCAGGGGAGGGCCTTTGCCTAGTGTAGTGGCCGTGGGTTTTAAAACCTGCCAGCTCCCAAATAGATGTGTGAGGGGGAGAGAGGTTCTGGGTTCGGAGCTGAAACCAGAGACTTGGCAGCTGGAGAACAAATCTGCAGCAGTAACCAGTGAAGGGCCCTGTGTGCGCTGGAGCCTCGTGCAGGGGCCTCACCGTCGGTGATTTGGGGTGTTAATGGCTTTTCATTATTTCCCCGGTTTACTGTACACTACTAACGGTACAATGCTGTGGTCTGTCTGTGGCTCTGTTTACCAGCTCTGTGCAGCTCTGTGGTTCATGTAAAATGACTCCGGGCTTGAGCCCAAGTCTCTGGATTCCACTTGTATGCCGCCTGCCTCTGTACCTGCTCATTAGGGACATGCATCTGAATCCACTGTAAGTTGCTTTGGATCCGGCAGAAGCTCAGGGGGTAGAGTGGGTTGACTGGTAACTGGAAGGTTGCTAGTTCAATCCCCAGCTTCTCCTCTCTGATTGTCGAGGTGTCCCTGAGCGAGACGCCTTACCCTGACTGCTCCTGACGAGCTGGCTGTTTCCTTGGGGGGTTGACTGGCCACCGTCTGTGTGTGAATGTAAAATGATCCCAGAACAGCCAGACACGCTCTATAACATCACACCAATATGTATCTCCTTCCGTTCCGTCGTCTGGTCTCCAGCAGACGCTCCCGTCCAGAAGGATACCCTGCCGTCGGAGTGCCCCTTCTGGTTCCTTCTTCGCCAGGGACAACACAGCCAACTTCCTGGCCTGGTGCCGGTCGGTGGGGGTGGGCGACACCTGCCTGTTTGAGTCGGAGGGCCTGGGTGAGTGTGTGACGACTGGCGCCCGCTCCAGTGTGGGAATCAGGATGCTGTTTATGCAGACTCGTTTTGTGCAAGTGACCTGTGAACATCGGTGTGATAACATTGACACACTAGGCACTGGTTTTATCCTCCGGATCTAGCGATGCCTTTATCACTACATAGATATGTCTGTTAATGGGCCCTGCTGTGTAATAATAAAAAGATTTTATTGGCCTGATTAAACATGTAGTGGGACCCATCGTCTATATGTCAGTGTCTCGCTGCCCCCCCCCTCCGTACCCCCTCCCCGCTGCCTCTCTGGCAGAGAGGAGACCGAGGCTATCATCGGCTTGTTGTGATTCAGACGCCCAATGCACCACAAGCCGCTCCACTGGGACCACTCTAGCACATGGTAGCCCTCCATCAGATGGAAGCAACCCACACATACACTTTATAGTGTGTGAGTGAGTGGAAATGTGGGCCACTCGTATGCAAATGTGGGTCTGTTTCACATCTCCATGCTCTCTGTATCTTCTAGGATTCGGTTTGACCTGCTGCAGGGATGTGATTTATGCGTTCTGCTCAGCTTGGGAATACCGATATGCATACAGAGTTACGTTGAAAAATCAGTACAGTATGGGAGAGTTACAGCTATACGCTGTACAATCAGTACAGTGTGGGAGATTGTCATGCATGAGATACAAACGATAATGATAAGAGTTTCAGTGAGGAATTGTTGGAATGCAAATGACACGCTGAGCAGGCTACGCTGCATAACTTCTGTTTTGACAGTTATGGGTTTAAGGAAAATCAGCAAATACCGCAAAAGATTCCAACTCTCTGCTCTCATTTCTGTTTTTATTAAAGATAACATTGAATGTGTCCCATGCTTGTATGCTCTGTACAACCTTGAACCATTGTTTGGCGAACAATGCCCTCAATTAGAAGTGTGTGCAGGCAAGAGTCTGTACCATGGTGCACACAGCTGTTTTTTATTTGTTCATCAAATCAAAACATGGTTTAATGACGTATACCACAAAAAGAGCAACTGGACTTTTTAATGATTGGAAAATATAATATATGATATACAATTATTATCAATATAAAATGTATACACTACATGTTATAATTCTTACTCTTTTAAATGTCACTTTGTTTATTTGTCTGAAGTAGTCCTTGTTATTTAGATATACAAACATCTACATAAACCTGCATCTCTCTCTCCTCGTTCTGCCTTTACTTTCTTTGGATGGAAGTTTCGGTACAACGGTAGACGTTACGACACAAGGTTAGCGACCCTCTCTCCATAAGGCATGGTGTGCGCTCTCTCACATGCTTCATACATCCTCCATCCCCCTCCCTCCCACCGCCTAGATGCCAGCAGGGAGATCACCCTCCATGTCTAAACGCTCACCCCCGCCCAGACAGCCGGAGTGGGGTACACTCTCTTCAGATAGTGTGTGTATGCATGAGGTTCTTCGGAACAACTATTAGGTGTTTTTTATTGCCCATGTCATCACTGCAATGCTTCGCCATTAAAGAACCATTCATTCAACCATCCCTCCGATCCCATTTGATAGGACAGGGATAAAGAGTACATCCATGGCGCTGTGCTGTTGTAAGACTTCCTCTCTCCTCTGTAGTTCTCCACAAGCAGCCAAGGGAGGTGTGCCTCTGTCTCCTAGAGCTGGGTAGGATAGCCTCAAGGTAAGATATGGACGTTGTTAAGGATTAAGATTTATATTATAAATATAATTCAAATTATAAAACATTATGACATGTGTTGTTTGTGTTGTTTTACACTGTTTGTTGATTCACTCATCCCTCACAAAAACAATGCAAGCATTTATCTTCCAATTCCTGTCATAATCACACATAGAAATAACTCTATACAGCCATGTGCAGTCAATTTTAACCCTGCAAATACAATTCAAATCCGTCTGAAAAATCTCCAGTCACACGCCAGCAACTGTTCCCCCTCTCCAGTGTACTTCTGTCTTTTAAATGTGCGTTCCTTGAACAATAAGTCCTTATTATGTCATGATTTTATTACTTTTAAAATATTGGACTTTTTTTTTATTATCACCGAAACCTGGCTCACTCTACGATTGGGGGGGGGGGGGGTTGCTGTCATTTTCAGAAATCCTTTTAATGCACTCCTGTTGTATATAATGCTTTTAATTTATTTGAACATCTTGGTTTGAGGATACACTCAATAAATCCTTATAATTTACAGACCCCCAAAACCGAAAAGTGTTTTTATCCAGGAGTTTTCAAAGTTTTGATCCTATTTTATGTCTAAATTTGACAGAGTTCTTATTTTAGGTGATTTTAACACCTTTGTCTGCAGTCCCACTCAGGGTTTTATCACAGATTGTTTAGATGTTTTCGATTATTTTAATCTCACCCAAGCCGTGAATGAACCCACTCACTCTTAAGGTCATACACTAGATTTGGTTTTATTCAGTGGTCTCAGCCCAAATTATTATTTTAATGATGCTACACATGAGACCTGTGAGGAGTTTTTACAGTTTTTTAAAGACAAAGTTGATTTTATTAGGCAGCAGATCACCCCTCCAGATAGCATTTTATCCACCAGTAGAGACACTTGTTTGTTTCCTCCCAACTTTTATCTTTTATGGTACCAATTCAATTTCAGTCCTGTTTTAGAGCTTTGCACAGCACTGAAACTGCCCTCCTCAAGGTTACCAATGACCTACTTATAACTACTGACATAGGAGAGAGTGCAATTTTTATTCTTTTAGACCTAAGTGCCGCTTTCGACACTATAGATCACGCAATTTTAATAACTTTTTTAAAATATTTTGTTGGTATCAGGGATACTGCACTTGATTGGTTTGATTATTATCTTTTTAACAGAACCTGTGTGGTCACCATCGGCAACCAATCTTCCCCTACAACACAAATAGCCTATGGTGTACTGCAGGGTTCCATTTTAGGTCCTATTTTATTTTCAATATATATGCTCCTACTCGACCAAATTATCCAGCGGAACAAGCTTTCTTTTCACTGCTATGCTGACGACACAAAGATGTCTCCTGCTGAGTCCAAACGATCCGAGAAGCCTGGCTGCTGTTTTAGAACCGCTCCTATTTTCCTCCAACTCAACAACTCCAAATCTGAAATACTACTTTTCAACCTGCCTACCACCATCACCAGTCCCATCAGTCTCGGTCCATTTTCCAATAATATCAAGCAAACTGCCAGAAACTTAGATGTAATTTTAGATTCAGACTTCACTTTCATCCCTCACATTAACAAAGTTGTACAGCCCTTTTTTAACATTTTCTATCACAACCCGACCTTGAAAAGGTAATCCATGCCCTGATATTCTCTCGTCTAGACTACCGCAACTCTCTGTTAACCGGCATCAACCACAAATCACTTGCACCTCCAGTTGGTTCAGAATTCATCAGCTAGGCTTCTCACTGGTTCTAACAGACGACATCACATCACTCCTGTCTCAGCTTCTTTGCACTGGCTCCCTGTCTGTTTTAGAATCAATTTTAAGATTTTATTGATCGCTTTTAAGGCTCGTCGAGGACTAGCCCCTGAGTACATCACAGACATGCATGAGCCTGTTCACAGCCTTAGATCCGCGGGCGAGGCCCTCCTAACTGTTCCAAGGTCGAGGCTCTAGACTAGAGGTGATCGGGCCCTCTCCACCAGGCTGCCTCGGCTTTGGAACGACCTGCCCGCGGAGATAAGGCTTGCTGAACCAGTAACCTCTTTTAAATCACTTCTTAAAACACATTTTTATAGACTTGCTTTTACGTGATGCCGTCTTTTTATTCTCTTCCTAAATTTCTTATGTCAAAGCATTTTGTAAACCATTGTTTTTAAAGGTGCTATATAATAAAGATATTATTATTATATGTTGCCCGTCCTGCCCCAGGTACAAAGTAGAACCACCAGGACTCATTCAGCTGGAGAAAGAGATTGAGCTGGAGGAGAAAGCCCCTCCCCCTCCTCCATCACCTGTGTCCCAAGACCCGCCCCTCTCCTCCTCGCCGTCCTCGTCTTCGTCCCCCTCCCCCGCTCCAAATAAATCCACTGCCAGCAAGAAGAGCACAGGCAAGCTGCTGGATGATGCAGTAAGTCAGCACCTCCTGCTCCGATGGGCGCGTTTCCAAATTTGGACCAGTCAAAAATGTATCAGGAATATATATAAATATATACTGTATATGTTTGTGCAAGATGTTGTTTAGGCTTTCCTACAATACGTTGGAGTGGTTCGACTGAAATATGCTGTGTGGGTGTCGGTCTGTGTATGTGTTTTTGTGTGTGTGTGTGTGTGTGCCTGTGTGTTCGTGTTATGTTTTTTTTAGGTGAAACATATTTCTGAGGATCCCCCCTGCAAATGTACCAATCGATTCTGTGTGGAGAGGCAGTCTCAAGGCCGCTACCGCGTGGGCGAGAAGGTGCTCTTTATACGGGTGGGTACACAAGCTGTACGTTCTACACAGTATAGAATATGTGTGTAATACATGTGTGCCCAGTATGAAAGCTGAAAACCAATCCATTGTTTCTCCAACAAGTGAAATCTCATTAACTATGAATGATATTCTAGAAATCTCGGTTCTCACAAAACATAATGTCATTTCGACGTTAAACAGGAGGGTTAAACCATCTCCCCAGATTAGGCATCTTTCTTATAGATTATCAACCATATCACAGAATACTGACAACCTGTCATTACACAGATTAAATTTGTGGGTAAGACATGAGTGCAGTTTCTTTGAATGAACAAAGGGGTGTGGGAGAAGGATAAATGGAGTAAGGGAGATTAACGAGCTAGCATTAGCACCCCTGGGATCCTGGTTACTTGGCAACACACAAGCAGGATTCACACTTCTGGAATGGAGAATCACAGGTCCTGTGTTGGGGATGTGTCGAAAGGAGGAGAGCAGTCTCTTGGATGTCCTCTGTTAGCTGTACTATACAACAGCTCTCAGTGGAAGGTGGGGCTGCACACCTTTTTTAAAAATCTGCTGACCATTGTTACAAAATAATTATATTGGCGTAATTATTCCAGTTAGAGACCTGCAACTTGCAACCGAGACTTGCACATTTTTGTAATAATAAATAAAAAATCGTGTTGGTTAATTTAAAGGGTGGGAAATTTCCAGTCTTCTGTTTGTTGCTGGGCAACCAAGGACAAATTATATAAATGTGTGATGTGCGTCTGAGGCTCATCATTCTACCAGATCAAAGCGACCCCCTCCCCTCCTCCTCCTCCCCTGCATTCTTCCCAGTCTCTCCATGTCTCTCGCCTCATAATGTGGAAGACGCCTTAATTAAAATTCCTCAAATGGCGGTAGCGCCCAGAAGTGCCTCCACAGCACCGAGGCATGCAGCCCGGTCCCAGGCTGCCCCCGTGTCCCATGAAGGTTGAGTCTGAGGGCTGACCCGCCTGCTTGTGGGAATAAATGAGATATTTGTACCTAGAACAAAGAGGCAGGAGAACAGCAGCCTGTTTAGGGTTGGGAGGGGCCCCAGGCCAGGGCCCTCTCCTGGGTGTCGCAACAGACCTAGTCCTGGCTCTCCGGGGGAGCCGTGAGTCCGATAGCTGGATGATTGAAAGCTGTCCCCGACACCGAGCCATTACGTCCCCAGTCACAGAGCCTCGGGCTGCGGGGCGGGGGGAGGGGGGCTAGCAGGCCATGCTGATTGGATCACTGCCCTGCCTCTGCCCTCTGAATTGATTCCTCTCGGAGGCGTTATGAATGTTTGATAGGGGGCTGCTAGATTGGGGGACACCTTGGTTTTCGGACCAGCGTGGGGGAGGCGGTTAGCTGTCAACAAGTTAGCTGTGCGGCCCTTCCTCCTCTCAATCCGTTGATGGAGTCTATCAGTCAGTCCTCTTCGAACATCACCGTTGCAGGTGTCCGTAAGGGTTTTACAACAGCATGCGGAAACTATGTTACCGCGTCATAGTAGCGGTGTGCTAGCTTCAAAGATGATGTGCCTTTGACAAGCATAAATGTTGAAGAAACATGGTTTATATTCAAAGTATACGAGGGAGAGAGCAGACATATTTTACATCGCCTGCCATTCATCCAGGCTCTGAATACGGTTCCCTGGTACCCAACAGAAGGTCTAGCATGCATTAAGTAGCCTAATGCATGATGTTAACCCTGATTCAGGAGGTAGGGGTTAAACCTATTTAGTTATCAATTACACACATTATGTTGAAGTGAAACCCTTGATCTCGAGTTAGAGTTTATTGGTAATAAAAAGAACGGGAACGGTATTATAGACATTGAGGGCTAATTCAAGCCTTTATAGGAAGGTGACGATCTGCAATAAAAACGTATCTGACAAAAATTTGTCAGTGAATATGTGTCAGAGATCTCCAATGAGTTGATTAGCAGCATGTGATAATTATACCACGGGGTGGGGGAGGGGGGTAGAGAGGTCTATGACATCATCGGCGCTCAGCAAGATGTAACCACAGACCGGCAATGTTCATAGCCCAGGCTAGCCTGTAGAGCTGGCCGCCACAATAGGCAACATGTGATATCTCAAGGTAAAGATAAAAAAACTGTTTCTCATTAGCCAAGGCAGGCACAGGAAGAACACCACGCCTTAAAATAAGTGACCACCCTCTGTGACCGTCTCCATCCCTCTCGGCCCTGCCGCCTTCCTTCAGATGCTGAACAACAAGCATGTGATGGTGCGCGTGGGCGGAGGCTGGGAGACCTTCGAGAGCTACCTGCTGAAGCACGACCCGTGTCGCATGCTCCAGATCTCCCGGGTGGAGGGCAAAACCTCGCCCGTCACCAGCGGCCGGACCCCCATGATCAAGGACCTGGGCCCCGACAGCTATCTTGTGGTGGCGGCCCACTACCGCAGCAAGAAGTGAGTGCCGGGCGGGTGTGGAGGACCTCTGGGAGGACCCGTGACGGTGCCACTCTGTGTTGAGGTTCAAAGGTGGCTGCAGGTGGATGGATTCCTCAGTGGCTGCAGAAGAGAAAGCGTTTAGATGAGCCAGGAGAGACAAGGTGTTAAGGGTGACTCATGTGAACCCACGTCTCCTTCTGAGGAGCGGGGGGGTCTGATGGAGCTCATGGACGTTCGAGGCCTGGTATCAATGTCATCTGCTATTCAGGTTTCATGACCATTGAGGCAGTATGGGTATTGTGATTCTTGTTGTATATTTTTTGTTCTACACCATAACATCAGTTCCTTATTTTTTCCTTTCTGTACTGTATATGAAACATGGAGTATTGCCCCACATGATGTAGTGGTGGGGCCTTCTCTGGAACCATGCAAAACTTTTCGGTGCACACTTTAATGATGAGTTTAAGCTAGTTCTGCAGTCCTCACAGACTACAAATATGTCTATTCTAGCACTCATTTTAATGCTCTATTTACCAAAGTGATGTATTGCCTTGTTATCTTATGCTGTGATTTGATCGGACCATCGTTAAACCAAAGTGGGTCTTCTACCTATTTCCAATTAGTCCAATTTGTTTCTCTGTGGGTCGGCTTTGATGGGTTGAAGTTGTATTTTCTTAGACATTTGTTAGGGCCACCCTTTATAACAAGACTCGCGGTTCAGCGGCCAGTAACATAACAGGAAAAAACAACAAACCAGAATTAAAGGTCGTATAATAATGACGCTTCAGTAAACGTATGTCGTTCCCAAACGCCCAACAACGGGTGGACTGTTTAACCAATACAAAAAAGGTGGAGGAAGCCTGGGTCAGCCACATTGGGCCGTCAAAGCCAGGAGTTCCTCCTCCAAACCTACAATTCCCTTGACTCTCTACTTACAACAGAAACACAAAAACAGACTAACAGCCCTACATTCACGGAACCAAAACAGCTCTGGACAAAGTGACAACCATACGAAAAGGCCAGCGGCCAGGAGCTGCCAATAGTGAGAGACCCGTGTGGGAAGACAGGCCACGCCTTAAGTAGCGGCAATAGTAGTAGTAGCTCCACCACCGAATCAGGATCACCTGAGAGACATAGAAGAGAAAAAAGCAGGAGGAATAGCAAAAAGGGGAGGCTCGTAACAACATTATGTGACGCTCTTCTTACTTTTCTTATGCCAATAATTCTAAAAATAAGTATCTATTTTTGTATTTACTTTAGCTTTAAGGTGAAAGACATTTTAACAAAATAAATGCAGTATTACAGATTACCTATTGACCCTTTCTCCTCTTTGATGCATTTATACACATTCATCGATATACCTTCAGAAATCAGCTATAGGCCTGTTCTCATGAGGCTGCTGTTTATCAGCTTCTAAATGTCACTGCAGTCCTATTATCCATTTTTTATGAGGCTCCCTAAACAGCGTTATTTTAATAAGACCCTAACATCGTTTTAGTGTCATGTGGGCTGCCTTATTTCTGGTGCAATGCTGACCCCTAGAGGTTTTCCACTGCTCAAGGGTAAAGAAGGGTGGGCAGAGGAAAATTGGCATTGGCAAAGGAAAATAATGCAAACGTTTCTAGTAAAAAGACAAAGTTTGAGCCATCGTCTGTAGGGAAGCAACAATATATAAAATATTTGCCTTTTAATGTTGAGGTCGACACATATGGTATACTGCAGGACCTTAGACTCCAGTGCTTGTCCGAGCCCAGGGACCTTTGTAAGGACCTGTTCCACCCAGGTGTGGAACACAGCCATTCCTTGATGAATATACACAACCACAGATTTATTGGTGCCGTTTTGTTTTATCAGCAAGAAATAATACACGTTACACGATGCATTGGGTAAAACATAATTTAATGCAGCGGCAAAAAACACAGCCTACATTTCCTGTACCTCCAAATGGCAAGAGCACCAAAAGCATTTAAGGATCAGGTGATAATTTAAAAAATGATAAATAGCACTGAGTTAAGCATGGCAAGTCAGATTAAATACATACTCAGGCTCACTGCCTGATCTCCATTCCTATACTTTCTTCGACTGATGACGAGTACAGCAGCAACAACGTGCCATTCAACACATGCCTCCGTCACAGGCCATCCGCACGCTACGTGGCACTTCACAGACAAAAGCGTATCGTTTTCCTTATGAAATCAAGTATACAAAGACTGCATACAAACATTTCTCATAAATAAAACAATTCAATGACAAATCCAACCTTCTAAATCATGCATAGCGAGCAATAGAAACACTAATGGAGGTGAATTCAATGAGGACTCTAAATTACAAAGTGTACACCAAAATAATCTGATATAAAATGTGAATCAATGAAATATGGCAAACTTTAATTAGGAATTCTATCTGATTTCCAAAATTAAATATGTTTTATTAACAGTTTTATTATTTGTATCTATATTATATAAAAATATTTGCATTCAAAGGCAACATCTTTGTCTAAAGAGAAATTCTGTTAGGGCTAACTACTAATGTCCTTCATCATCCATGAATGCACTGACTCTTTGTAAATGAACCCATAATCAGAAATGTCATAAATGGCAAACACCCATTACAGGTTAACCAGAGCAAAATGTGACAACCTGCCAAGCAGCCAAGCTCAAACCAGTATTTCATAGAGAGCTCTTCAGAGAAAAGCATACAATTCTTTGCATTTCTTGACCAACACTTCTGTGAGGATATCAGTTTAACTTGCATTCAAACTCCTTCCTATTCTCCTCCCTGTGTTAAAGCTCCTTCAACAGTCCAACATGGCGTATGTGGTCACACGGCGTCAGGTCCTGCTGTGACTTCACTTCAGATTGTTCTTTAAACCTCACTTTACTAGACGCTTGGCGACCAAAACAATATATACTCAAAATAAAGGACTCGTTGGACAGCGGCAGAGACAACTGCCATGTCATCTTGCAGCAATACTTCCTGTCCTGTAGTTTGAACTCAAAGGCCAGAGGATCCTCAGCCAACCTGCCACTGAACAGAGAACCCGCGGTTAGAGAGATCATACCAAAACATGACGTCAACATTTTTAATGCATGTTTATGTCAAGATACACAATAACCCCAGTGAAGGTCTAAGTGGTGCGTTTAAGAACCTACATTGCCTTTACTTAACCCTTTACTTGACCAATACAATTTAAGACATAAATAATAACAATAAAACAATAAATTAACAAAACAATAATTACAAATTTTACGTGCTGTATAATTTTATTTTATTTCTAAAGCATTCAGATAAGCCACTGATAATCAGATATGAAACTGATCGTTTGAGCAATGTTTTGTTCAAAGAATTGTATTTATATATATCCATCCTAATAAGGGCTTAACAACATGTGTAAGGTTTTGGAAATAATCAAAACTTGAAGAACAGTATACGTTGAACATCGGTTCTTCCGTGTGGAATCAGCCATCAGCCATTGGACCTGGACCCATTTCAACAGGGACTGATCGTACTGCTCCCACACAAACCATCCCAGTGGAAGCAGCATTAAGCTTTAAAGGCTACTCCTATAAGGACGGTCAGCCTGCCCCCCTACGGGGAGGACTGGAGAGACTAGCCATCAGCCCTCCTCCTCCTCCTCCTCCTCCTCCTCCTCCTCCTCCTCCTTCTCCTCCTCCTCCTCCAGACTGGAGAGACTAAACTTCAGCCCACCTCCTCCTCCAGACTGGAGAGACTAAACTTCAGCCCACCTCCTCCTCCAGACTGGAGAGACTAACCTTCAGCCCTCCTCCTTCCCCTTCAGAGACTAACCTTCAGCCCTCCTCCTCCTCTAGAGACTAACCTTCAGCCCTCCTCCTCCTCCTCCTCCTCCTCCTCCTCCTCCAGAGACTAACCTTCAGCCCTCCTCCTCCTCTAGAGACTAACCTTCAGCCCTCCTCCTCCTCCAGACTGGAGGGACTAACCTTCAGCCCTCCCCCTCCTCCTCCAGAGACTAACCTTCAGCCCTCCTCCTCCTCCTCCTCCTCCTCCTCCTCCTCCAGAGACTAACCTTCAGCCCTCCTCCTCCTCCAGAGACTAACCTTCAGCCCTCCTCCTCCTCTTCCTCCTCCTCCTCCTCCTCCTCCAGAGACTAACCTTCAGCCCTCCTCCTCCTCCTCCAGACTAACCTTCAGCCCTCCCCCTCCTCCTCCTCCTCCTCCTCCTCCTCCTCCTCCAGACAGACTAACCTTCAGCCCTCCTCCTCCTCCTCCTCCTCCACCAGACACCGAGGTGCTCATGGCCTGCTTCTCTGTTTCTTCTTGTTTTTTCCTCTTCCTATCCACCGCCTCGGGGTTTTTGACCCCCCTGTATGTTGTCTGGGAACGTAGAAAAAGAAGAGAAGGAGAGTGAGACATAAAAGAGCCATAACACGCATGCAAGACAGCAGTGGATTTAAAAGAGCACTGTGATAAGATCCCTTTGTTGAACCCTGGCTGTACAAAAGGCTTCCTAGATGTGCCACTCCTGAGAGCAATTGTGGCTGTAGGCTCGTCTTATCAATAACATTAATTTATGGTTACTACCCGAATGTAACCTATTGATAATCTTTAGAATCCAGCCAGTACCACTACGACTGGGGACACAATATAAAACTAATACTGTCACTGAACCATACATTTGAAGACACAAGGTCTTAGACAGGGCCCTTTTAAAACAATGTTGCACTGAGAACGCAAGAAGCCCATCAATGCCAAATAAGGCCTGAGGGCTCAGACACTCAGCCGTGGGTAGTGTTGCACATACTGTATAAGCACAAGCATGTGACGCCTCATTGATCAAGTGTGGAGTGCAGGAAAGTTGAAAGCACAAGAACATGTGTGGAAGGACAATTTGATCTTTTATTTAACACTGAAATTGAAATGTGGCTTCAAAGCATAAAGATGTGATTGAAATCAGCCGAGTCTCTTTGAAGCCAACGTAGAAGACAAGACATATTGTTGACCAAATAACACCACTCACCTTAACACACGTTTTGAATGATTCTTACGGGTTTGCATAAGGAATTTCTGTATAATAGAAGATGAGCCACCGCATGGTGAGGCACATTTGCTGTATTGTAGATATTTTACCCCGACATCCAAATCAGTCTTTCCCGTGCACACAGAAAATAACGGTCCATATCCCACTGTTGGATGGTGTTTATCCTACCTCCTTCTGCCTCTTCTCTGCCGCCTCGGCCAGCTGCCGTCTCCGTGTCTCCTGTAATGAAACGTTCAACTGATCCTCAGAAACACTGCGAGTTGAGACACTAGTCTGGCCCAGTAGGGTTATACTAGGTAAGCAGAAGCTGGTCGATCACAATGGACAAGTAGGGTTCTACTGGTCCATCACACTGGCCCAGTAGGCCTACTTTGGCCATTCCTCACATTCCTGCATCAGACAAAGGTCCATCTGTCGCTACAATGCTTTACGGGTTCAATGATACAGTAGGCTAGGGTATCTAGAAGAGAATAAGCTCAACCTATCCATCGATTCATGTCTCTTTTTTTTATTCTTGCCACGAAAAAAGTGAACTTCTAAAGTGGAAATTGACTTACTGGGTCTGGAGTCTGGATGGCGTCGTCCGCCGACCCGCCGAAGCAGGAGAAGCACATTCCCATTCTGGATGATCCCGTTACCGAAAGTCGAGAAAGGGACAGAAGATGATCTGGTATGTAGAGTAGTATTTAGGGGTGTTAAAAGGTGACAGTTGACGCGCTGTCTCCTCAGACCTCCAGCTGAGGCTGTGTCGCCTGCATGACCAGTGTTGCCAGATTAGACCAGTGTTGGCAGATTGGAACACTATAGCCAGGGTTGCCAGATTGGGCGGGATATCTAGCCCAATCTGGCAACACTGTATATGACGCTAAACTACAGGCTAGGTCAGCGCTAAGCTCTCTACCAAGCAATGAAACTAACTCACCTAAAACCCGAGCGATAGCATGGGGAGGGGTAGTAAGCAACCTATTGCTACTTTAGGCCACACCTGTTGCCAAATAGTGTCGACATTTACAAATCCAGAAGCAGATAGCCAGCCGTGGATCAGTGAGTTGTTGAGTAGATGTTTCCCAGCAGGCAGTGGCTTAGGGGAGCGTTCAAGATAGATTCAGAGCGTTAACGATGAACATTGAATCGTAATAGTAATAATAAAATAAAATAAAATAGAAACAGTCCCTCCTGCCTAAAACAGCTGTCAGAATTATTCGAAATTCATATTTGATCAAAAAGTCTCCAATAGGGACAATTTGTTGGATTGAAATCCATCTCCAATACAAACTGCATCCGTTGATATTGAACATAACTTCAGAAGAAGGGTTTGTTTTTTCCTCTCTCTGAAACGTGGTCAAACAGCATCATCTAGCGGTCACATGTGTGAATCGTTCTGCTCGGTGGTCCAACACAATCTTCTTGTGGTCACATGTGTGAATCGTTCTGCTCGGTTACCGTTACCTCTAGACTAGAGGTAACGTGCTTGAATCGTTTTTCTAGCATCATTCGCAAAGATAGCATTATGTTTTACCAGGCTACAAAATAATTTTGCCAGTATGTTCCAGCTCTGTGGGGTTACTTAATTTCCCGATATTTTGGTAAACATACACACGTATGAAATTGTAATGACACAGTCCAACCTTAACAGACTAGCAATCAGGGAAATATCTTTGGTGATTAATTGCTTCATTGTGATTTTGCTTTCTGAGGATTTGGTTCTTCCACATCCCACTACACTAACGAAACACTAACAAAATATTATAATTGAATTGTATGTAATATTTTGTACAGTGGATTGAATTCCGGTTGACACATTTATGATTCGATGCCAGTAGCTGGGAATATGCATATAGTCAAAACTTTTAAAGTTTTCTATACTCATAAAGCATCTACTCTACTCAATAAATGTTGTATTATTGTTCGCGTGATAATGTTTGAAACTCCACCCCGTCCAGCCCAATACTTGGCATCAAACGTGGGAGGGTGATGGCAGGAGTTGTCTCTATTTATCACGGCTCATATTTTGTTCGTTGCAGTTTCGCTTGTAAATGTTTGCAAATATCTACTGATTGGTCGAGTCCGCACCATGGAGATAACTGCTTTTGACCGATTATCAGGTAGGCTGGCAGCTTTATTTCACAATGTTCAGTTTGAGTAACAGTATCCAATGACACCGTTTTAACTAAGTCCTCTTGTTTGCTAGTGTGTGTATATAGGCCTAGCCAGTATTATTTACAGTATAGGCCATATTAAGTGCAGGTCATTTCACTACGATTTAGATGTTCCAGAACGTGAAGTAATATTATTAAGTGATGTTTTTATTGGAGAAGTGGCAACTTATTGCATTCATGTCAAGAATGAATGTAGATTTATATCAACTGAAATACCACTATATTAAACAAGTAGCCTTATTTCTCCCATAGGAAATATTATATTCAATTATGTGGGTAAGAGGATATTGATTATCATATACCTCACTTGCTTCTCCATCGCTGTTTTTAACTTATAGTCCTACTGCCGGGTATTTCCCAGTGGAAAACACAAAGACTAAATCTTATAAAATAATAATAAAAAATACAGAAATAATATTTACCTTCTAGCTCTAATCCAAACACCTTTTAACCATATCAAACTATTAATAAACTCTTCCTTTCGCTTTTGAGAAAATTGTTTTAGTATATTTACAGCTGTCAGATCAAAATACTAATACACCCCTATGATTAAATAGCTCTAAATTGGACTATAGTATGCCCATAGTAGTTTATGCATAGTGGTGCTTTGAGAATATTTGTTATAACAATTGGTAAGTGTATTTTTTGTAATTTCCAAACTGTACTCCATATACATACTTATACTGCCATACATTACCCTACTGCCGTTGTTAGTCATCAGAAACTAACAGCCTGACTGAGTGTATCAGACACCCCATCCCGGCTGGGTTAACCTCTCTCCCTGTCTCACTGAGGCTTGAGAACAGACCAGCACAGCCTGGTTCTTAAAGCACAACAGAGCTATACCTTTAGTTCACAATGAATAATCCATGATGGAGGATAGGAGGAAGACTGAGCTGCTAATCAATCGATCAGGACTAATGTACACTTAACACCATCAACATGACTAGGCTCCAGCTGATAAATGGACAGAGCTAACCATATATGTCTATGGTGCTAACACCAGAGCTAAACATATGTTTATGGTGCTAACACCATCAACATGACCAGGGTCCAAAGGCTGAATAATGTACAGAGCTAACCATATAAATCTATGGTGCTAACACCATCAAGATGACCAGGCTCCATTGAGCAAACGCTGTGGACCCTAACACATTTCGGACGCTTTTATTCTGTTCTTATTAAAGAGGTGCAGTTGTGGTTTGGTCTTTAAAATAACTGCAAATAGAGAATTCACTTGGACCATAACTTTGAGTATAGGCTAGGTTGATACTTTTTGAATACTAAATAAATGCAGGTTTAGAGAAGCTTTATTTTGTTTGGGGGGGGGAGACTCTAGGAGTCCCACACCAGAAACCGCTGCTCTGTACGCACTCTGCTTCCTGCTTCCATTTGCTGTAATCGATACATCGCTCGGGCCGTGAATCACAGAGAAACAAGGAGGGGGATCTTCATGTTGAGGTTGTAGAGGTTATATATATAGTTATGTTGTTATTGTACCACAGTTTGGTGAGTCATGTTGCGTGAAGCTCCGCTGCGGCCCCCCGGCCCCCCCGGGGCCCGGCTGTAAACTCCCCTCTGTGGGACTAATGAGGCTGGGGGGGTCACATGGCCAGGCTCGCCCTCCACCACCGCACAGCGACCGGGAACACATGGACCGTAGACACGGGCAGGACGCCCGCACGACCGCAGCACACTTCTATATAGAGATGTGGTCATTTATTTACAGATGCAATATGGGATGCAAACTTTGAAAAAACCCTCGGGGGGCATGTTGTTGTTGTGGCTAACGAATACTTGAGGATAAATATGATGTAATGTAGGCCATTCAAATCATAACACACGTGCTCATCCGAATACAAATCTTAATTATAAGTATTATAAATTATAAATTCTATACAGGAATCACCACCATGTTGAAGTGACTTCTTCTGAATATCAGTTTTCCTCATTCTTAATTGAATAGCCTTACAGGCTGGTCTTACATGCTGGCATTGCATGAGGAAAGGAAATTCAAAACTCTGCCTTTGACAGGCCAGATCCTGGGTGATTGTGTGATTAATTTCCCTGCTGTACTTTTGTCAATGCTTTGGTGGAGATGCATCTGTCACCCGCACACAGAACACATTTAGAGCAACGTGTAAAAAATGCATTCATTCATTCATGGCTGCTAGATTTTGCAGTGGCAGTATGCGGTCGTCTAAGGTGCAAGTTAGTTTTGAAACAGCAGCCATTTCTGCGTGGTATTATTTTTCATTAGTGTCAAATATCAGAGGGCAAAGGGAATGTTGCAACAAGTGTTAAAAATGGATGAGCCAGGCAACATGAGAGTGATTAAGGCGCTTGCATTAGAGATGATCTTCTGACTGTTTAACTCAGCCTCTATGTTAGTCTCGTAAACAATGTGAGCATATACAAAAGGATATAGCAGGAAGGGGAGACGAGGGTTAACATATTATGTAAATAATGTATTAGCACCGTTGTGACCATTATACTTTGGCATACTGTTTATCTAATGAGGAATTCTAAGTGATAGTGTATAATCATAGTGCATGTGTTTAGCCTTTCTAAGCTACATGCATGTGTGTGTGTGTGTGTGTGTGTGTGTGTGTGTGTGTGTGTGTGTGTGTGTGTGTGTGTGTGTGTGTGTGTGTGTGTGGGTGGCTGTGGGTGTGCACATATGAATGTGCATTTGTGCGTGCATGCATGAGTGTTTGTGTGGGTATACACGTATATATGTGTTTATGTGTGTGTATGCTCCTGTGTGTGTGTGTATGTGAATGTGTGTGTGTGTGTGTGTGTGTGTGTGTGTGTGTGTGTGTGTGTGTGTGTGTGTGTGTGTGTGTGTGTGTGTCTACACCTGTACGCCTTCTGTCCTGGAGATGGGGTTTCCGAGCCCCTGCTGGAGCGTGCGGCCCCCGCTGGCTCCAGGAGGGCGGGGCCCTGCCTCTACAAACCCAGCATCAGTCACTCTGTCTCCTGGAGCTCCTTGGGGGCCAACGCCTCTCTCTCGGGGGCCACGGACTTCGAGAGTGATCAGGACTCTAGTAAGTGCAGCATCGGGCCACAACTACTTAATGATCCAATCTAGTATTGATATCTGTTTTATTAATGAAATAGGATACAAGCGGCCTTAGGCTCATACACTGCCGGTCCACTTGGATCAATACATTTTGATCAATTGCAAAAGTAGGTTCTGGAAAAGAACATTTTCTTTTTACCTATTTAAGATCTATTTACCAACCGTTCTACCAGTGGTTCAGATTTCTATGATCAGTCGATGGTCGTTTTCCCATTCTGCCCCCCACCAGACTACCACACAACATGCACACTGCCTAGTGAGAGGCCAATACCAATGTGTTCTCCACACCTTTCTGACGCCTCGCTGGGTGTCAGCCTGTCCATCGTCTACCCTCCCCGCACCACCCCCGAAACCACCACTCCCTGTCCACCCCACCCCTCTCCTCCGCCCACCCCACACCTCCGTCAACCCCTCCCGCCCTGCGGTCCCGGCAGCAGAGTGATGACCTCTGTGCTGTGGAGGTCTGGTCGGTGATTACCTCTGACTAACGGTGGAGGGGGTTCTGATTGGCCGTGGAGCTTCCCTCTCCATGAAATGTGCGAAAGGGCACATCAGCATTTTCCCATCAGCGTCTCCTTTAGAGCACTTGGGAAGCTATCCACTGTAATCCAGTTAGACTCTGTTGAGCTGTCGTTGGGCTTTTCACAGTCCACTTACAGGCTCCTACAACAATATGCACGGGTTGAATGATTTCCGAGAGCCTTTCTAGTGCAACGGGTATCTGGATGTGCTGTTAAAGGGATGACCTTTAACGACCACCATGAGGGCTGATGAGGGCCGTTTACACTTGCTGTTTGGTAACTGACTCATTGGGAATATTGTCCTGTGCAGCTACGATAGAAGTTAGGAAGCAATGGCAACAGACATTCAAATTCAAACCTGCTTAATAAAGATTTATAGTCTTTATTGAGATATTTATTGATATTTATTTATGTGTTTACATGTTATTTTTTAGCCATATAATTATATATTTATCTATTTATTATAACTTAATTAACCGTGACATTCTTAACAAAATCAGCTCTAGGGGCCCTATTATATGATATAACATATGATATAATAATAATAATAATAATAATAATAATAATAATAATAATAATAATAATAATAATAATAATAATAATAGATTCAATTTATATAGTGCTTTTCTCACACTCAAAGTGCTAAAAAATGTAATATTTTAAGATATGATTATTAATATGTAATAATATAGATATGCGGTAACTGTGGTTCTGTTTAATGATATACGCAATACATTATAAACATTGTTTCTTACCAGTATTGTATGCATTATCGTTATCGACTTCTGTTTCTAATATGCATGTGTCCCCCCGGCCCCCGTTAATATAAATTGCCATGGACTGTATTATGCGTTACGTGTTTAGTTTGCGTGTGTTTAAACAGATGGACGCCCACACGCGCGCCCGCATTCATTAATTATTTTACAGATACACACGCAAGCCCGCATTCATTCTTTCTTTTTAACACTCACTCGCGGTAAATCAATGTTTTCTCACAATCAAATACTTATCAATCCTAAAAGTTATGGGCATGTACACGATGTCTGTGTCAAGAAAAAATATGTGTTTGCTGTACGGTGTTTGCTACGGAAGAGGATTAGGGCCACACATGTAAAAAAAAATTAAGTTCTGACTTTATTCTCAGAATTCTGAGAATAAAGTCAGAACTCTGACTTTAATCTCAGAATTCTGAGAATAAAGTCAGAATTCTGACATTAATCTCAGAATTCTGAGATAAAAAGTCAGAATTCTGACTTTAATCTCAGAATTCTGACTTTTTTCTCAGAATTCTGAGATTAAAGTCAGAATTCTGACATTAATCTCAGAATTCTGAGAAAAAAGTCAGAATTCTGACTTTAAAGTCAGAACTACGGGTATCTGTAAGGACCAACCTCCGTGGGAGAGACACTTTGCATTATGCAGTAGGAGGAAACCTATGGAAAGCCAAGAAGGCCGCAATCCGGCCCTAGAATGGCGCGGTAAAAGTGCACGTCCCATAGCCAACTCACCAAGCTCACCAACTCCAGTATTCAGAATTCAAAGCATTTATTCACAAATACGTTCTATTTTTTTGACAAGCGGAGCCGACAGTCCTGTGCAAGTATGCAAATTAGCCATGTGCGCCAAACAGAAGATAGACGCAATGTATAGAACTGATTGTTGTGCATTGTTGTGGATATGTAGGCTGGTTAGATGTGGTTGTTTGTGGTCTTAGTGAAACAGCTTTGCCTTGGAGTTGGAGAAGTTGGAGTGATTGTGTGAATGTGCGAGAGAGAGCGCACCTGCCGTGGTGATGTTAAGCTTGTTGTGGGCTTATATGTGATCAATGATGTATCTGTCTGATCGTATTAGCTGTAGATGGATGGTTAAATAATGTCACAAGATCGGTCATACTGCAGGCTCTCATTTGCAAATGCACTGATTGTGTGCCCGTCTCCAATATGACCTGGCATTTATTCAGTTCATGTTCTTCTGAGTGCGCAAGAACGGTGCCAATTATTGTCGTGTTTGCATTGTAATGCACAACTTTGCCCCTCCCTGTTATAAAATAACGTGCATCCCAACAACTTTAGCCAATGCAGGCTCCTATTGCTTTACCAGTGTGTTTAACGTGTGTGCGTGCGTGTGTGCGTGTGTGTGTGTGTGTGTGTGTGTGTGTGTGTGTGTGTGTGTGTGTGTGTGTGTGTGTGTTGTCATGTAGGCTATAGATATAGATTGATTGTCTTGGCTTGCTTGCATCCATGAAATATTGTAATGTTATGGCCTAGCTGGCTACTGCATATCGAGAACAATCTGGGGATGAGGGCATCCCCGAATATTGACGGGTATTTCGCACACTGCCATCTCAATATGACTAATAGCCGCGGCTATTAGTTCCGTACGGATTCCGTACGGAATACTTGCACTTTTACCGCGCCATTCTAGGGCCGGATTGTGGCCTTCTTGGCTTTCCATAGGTTTCCTCCTACTGCATAAAGCAAAGTGTCTCTCCCACGGAGGTTGGTCCTTACAGATACCCGTAGTTCTGATTTCAAAGTCAGAATTCTTACTTTTTTCTCAGAATTCTGAGATTAAAGTCAGAATTCTGAGATTAATGTCAGAATTCCGATTTTTTTCCAGAATTCTGAGATTAATGTCAGAATTCTGACTTTAATCTCAGAATTCTGAGACACAAACCAGGTATTTCCTGGTTTGTGGCGCAAGTGATTTCTGAAACTGCAAAATAGCACCAGGGAACGTTTGCGCCAGAACACGCCACCTCCTTTCGCTGAACCGCCCCTTGGGGCGCAAGATCATTCCCTAATTTTCCGACGCGTGGCGCAAGAGGGAAAATAACACTCTGCGCCAGTTGCAAACTAGCAATGACACATGCGCCAGTGATTAAGTCAATTGCGCCAGATGCAAGATAGGGCCATAGATGTCTGTTTAATGTTGCAGCGTCCAATAATACAATTGACAACCTAGTTCCACAAGGGGGCAGAATCTTGTTTTCTAAAATCTCGCTCCTTTTGTTACTAATCTGACCTAAATCTCAGAATGAAAGTGCTGAATGGATGAGATGTAAAGCAATAAATAAATGTACCCTATTGTCGATTCATGGCTTTTACAGATCAGGTCAATAGATAGCCTCTGTGTAACATGAATGATATGTTTGGAACACCTGATGAAGAGGGTAATGCTTCACAAAGCAGCATTGTAGAGAGAGCATTGTTCACGATGAGGTCAGACAGGCCTGTTCTCATATCTGTTCTATAATATATATTGACTGCTGTCTGAAACATGTCTGTGCTCTCAACAAATCAAACGGTGTCCAGTGTATCTAGAAGGACTTCATGATAATGATAGATGATAGCCTCTGTGTACTTAGAGGCAGATTTTCAGACCACGAGGGCTGTATGGTTAACGCCTGATGGTGGAAATGCTTCACAAAGCAGCATTGTAGAGACAGCATTGTTCAATCTGCCTGATGAGGAGGACAGGGGTGACGTTTCGGAGGTCAATAAGCAGAAGGATTGACACCCATCAAATTGTGGGATTTGATGGTTTTGATGGACGCAATTTTTAATGGAAATCTACATATGTGTACAGAGGCCCATTTCCAGCAACCATCACTCTTGTGTTCTGGTACATTATTTAGAAAATTGTGTTAAAAGGCTAATTGATTATTAAAAAACCCTTGCGCAATTATGTTGGCACAGCTGTGTACTGTTAAATAAAAGTGAGTTTTAATGGAAACCATGAAATTGCCTGTGTGACCCCAAACGTTTGAACGGTAGTGTAGTGTGTATCAATACGCATTTTGTATCTGCGCAAAGTCATTCAACAATATAAAATGAGTGTCAAAGTATATAAATTAACGTCAGATGATGTGACGACTGTTACAACCACCAGGGGGCAGTATTGTGTCGTGTAAAACTCGATTTATCTTTCGTGAGTTATCTAAATCTCAGAACGAAAGGGTAGAATGGGGTGAGATTTAAAAACAATCAGAACGACTCTATCGTCGATTCAAAACTTGCTTATTCTGTTTATTCAGGAAGCAAGGGAAATACATCTACGTCAGTTTGCCAAGCCTACCATTCACCATGCATAACAACACAGTGGGAAGATGGAGAGGCATGCATGCTGTGCTGCTATCAACCATATGCTCCTTTATTCCAAACACCTTCTTGAAATAGTTGCACATGCACGCGTGCAAACACACGCTTACACACACACACACACACACACACACACACACACACACACACACACACACACACACACACACACACACACACACACACACACACACACACACACACACACACACACACACACACACACACACACACACACACACACACACTCATTGAAAAGCCCTCACGTGATTCAGGCCTTACCCTATGCTGCTGGCTTAACGCTGTAAAGACACTAGGTGATGGACAGGGGACATGGCCAATAAAAACACTTGTGTGTGTCCATATTATTGGTCTGATATGATCTATGTATTGCTTATTCAGTTTGTCATAATCACGTTTTTTTGTAATCTTATCGTTTTTTTGAGTGTTAGTTAATTTATTATAAACGTCCGTAATCCATAATGTTACAGAGACAGGTGTGGTTGTTATTGTTAAGAGGTCCCAACCAACAGAAGCTTGCAGTATTTTGCGCTATTCGATGTACTGACATATGACATTAAATTGAGTCAGCAGAAAAACAGATGCCATTACATTTTCAGGAGGTAGTCCTATGATTTTGCAAATTTATAAATATTATTATAATATATGTGGAATCATCTATAAGCAGTAGGCTGTCACATTTATAATGAATACAGATATCACAATTGCGTGTGTGTGTGTGTGTGTGTGTGTGTGTGTGTGTGTGTGTGTGTGTGTGTGTGTGTGTGTGTGTGTGCGCGTGTGCGTGTGCATGTGTGTGTGTGCGTAGGCGCGCACGCGTGCGTGCGTGTGTGTGTGATCCGTCATCCATCGCCATAAAACGGTTGTATTTTGTTTCGTTTTTTTGACTTTCAAGTGGGTATGCAGGAATGTGTGTTGTGTTTAAGTGCATTGAGGGACCTCTGCCACTGCTCACAAACCCATCGTCAGCACTTGGACGAGCGGTTTGGCTGCAGACAGTTATTACGACGAGTTATTGATCTTCTCACAGCTTGCATTTAACTTGATCGTTCAGAGGTCTGACTATTCACACTAGTCCTATTGCCTTCCTCCAACAGTAACTTATTGGGTAGGGCTAGCACTGCGGGTGGGTGGGGGTTTAACTCTCTTTGGGGATTGTGGTTTGAAAAACCTGACCGTTTTTTTAATCGACAGAAATCTACGTGTTGAGGAGTTTGCAGTTTTGCTAAGGCAACAGCACTGCAGACTCTGTGTTGCATAGCCTACTTTGTGTTGGGGACCGTCCGTTGCCGACTGTCTGTTGCGGACCGTCTGTTGCAGACCGTCTGTTGCGGACTGTCTGTTGCACACTCTGATTGCAGACTGTCGGTGCTCATCACCAGCTCCGTGCACTGGTCCTCCTGTCACAGGACCATCACTCTGACATTCGCCGTCCACGGTCATTGTACCAAGGTTACCCAAGGGATGTAATTCAGCAGGCAGTAACAGCGACAACAGAGTGTTGTGATGGTTAATCACGGATCCCCTCTTCATTATGTCACCATGACAACAGCCGCGGACGGGGGAGCGTGCGGAGAGTAGACAGGTGTTGGGGTTTGCGCATCGCGAGTGAGATCGTCGGCAGGATGGGAGCCGCGGGAACACCTACGCAATCCCACCTCAGAGGCTCAAGTGCTCGGCATCCTTTCTTTTTTTAATACGGAATATCTCGTGTCCGGTTAGCCGATCAAACGCCACAATGGTGCACCATTCGGGGTCGATTCAGTCCTTTAAGCAGCAAAAAGGTGGGTTATTAATTCTGTTTCATTGCGTGTTGACCGTATCTTTGGACAAGGTGTTGACGCCTCCAGCACTTCTTTTTCTTGTCTGGCAGTAGTTTGTAAATATTGATTGATAATGAGTGCACTCAATGCAAGCTTTTACAACCACTGTAGAATTGTGACGCAGAGTTGTTAGTTGGAATGTAGTGTTAACCTCGTTCTGAACCTCCGCGTTATGAGGGTATAAGCTATCACTACTAATGCCCTTTAAATCAATTATCGAGTATCATTCCTCACTTATATTCTCAATTTACTGATTGTGCATACATGTATATATTTATCTGTATTGAAGCAATCGTGAAATCATAAAGTGAATAATGTTTTGACCTATCATGAACACTGTTTGTAATGAAAGGATGCGGTTCATTGGTAAAAGAAAACAGAATATGTGCAACACAGTCGTGGTGAACAGAGTGCGGATAAATCCCGTGTGAAAGGTTCCCTGTGTGCAGGGTGTATTTGATGTTGAATATCAGTATCATGTGGGGGCAAGGGGGCAGCACTCATATCTCTCCTGTTCTCATATGTGTTCTATAATATCTACTGAGTATTGTAGGAATTATACTTCTATTTGTTGCAAGATAAGGTTTCACAAACTGCCCTCTGTTCCTATGGAGGTTGCTGTCTGAAACATTTCCATGCTCTCAACAAATCAAACAGTGTCCAGTGTATCTAGAAGGACTTCATGAAGATGTTTGTCAATAGATCATAGTGTCTGCTAAAAACACGAGAGCCGTGTGGTTACCACCTGATGCTCGTAATGCTTCACATTACGAAATGAAAGGCCGTTAAATCTGCCTGATGAGGAGGACAGGTGAGACGTTTAGGGGATCAATAAACAGACTGAGGAACGCATCAAAACATGGATCGAGTCAGACACAAATACACAGAGATATATTCAATACCCAGTTTGTATCAACACAGACGTTCAACAATATAGAATGAGAAATAGCAAGAAACTTGAGATTATATAAATATAAAACAGACCAATAATCACTACAATCTATCTCTATCTATGTATTATAAAATCTACAGGAACAATTTCCAGTGGGCTGAGAAGGAAAGTTATCTGATCCTTGGTTTCACCTCGAGCCTGGCGTGAGAGCCTCGTCTCCCAGCAGATGGGAGGCAGAGTCAGTATAGTGAGAAGTCAGTCCACTTACAGGCCGGCAAGGACCAACGCAATGCACATCGCTCTTATTAATGCGCAGAAAGGCCTGAGCGTGTCTCTGCCAGGTTGTTATCGTGAACGAGGGAGGATGTGTCTGGCGAAGAGAATCCTCAGCTCCTACACGGGACTCAATGAGTTGCCTGCAGCATGACCTTTCAGAGGCATATGCATGTGTTATCCACCCATATAGATGCAAAGACATAGACAACATAACCTGGGCAGATACTCGGTGATACTATCCATAGAGTAAGCCAAGAGACTCATGGAAATAATATAGCATCTGAAGTCTTAAATATAAATAATTAAATACCTGATTAAAAATACATCACAGAATGCATCCTGCATGCTGGCCAGGTCCTGTTTCCTATTGCAATGAGATCACAGAAGAGTGTCACTCACCAGGAATCTGATAGAGGATGAAAGATCAATATGCTATATTAGATGCATCATTCTGTATATTGTCTCAATAGTTGTGAGATGATTGTTACGGGATACTAATATTTAAATGGAAACATAAAAACAAGTAGGCCTAAAGAGAGGAGATCATCACAAATATAATCTTGACAAAAGCTGTGTATGTGTGTATTTGTGAGTCTGTGTGTGTGAGTCTGTTTGTGTATTTGTGTGTGTCTGTGTGTGTGTGTGTGTGAGTGTGTATTTGACTGTGTGTGTGTGTGTGTGTGTGTCCATGTGTGGTTGTGTGTGTTAAAGTGATTGCTATCAGGGGAAAAAAAATTGCTTAAATCTTAGATTGTACAATCAGTAGCATGCCACCTGTCGGCTTATGCAAGCAGGCAGATGGTTTGAGTTCGAGACCGCACAAATAAACACGGTTCGGGATAGAAAACCACACTTCAAATGTTAGGAAAAAACGATATAATGGAATATTTTAATCCTTTAAAAGATCTACCGTGCACACATGAGTACGATGCCAACTCTGGGTGATTTGCAGCATGGTTTTAAACTGTTCAGCTCCCAATGGCTGTACAGATGAAAGATGTGGTGCAGTGTGGAACATTTCCCAGGCCCTGAGTCCAGAGGTGTTTATGGATAGGTATTCCTGCTGGACTCACCCACAGCTGAGGCTTCGTAGGGGGGGGGGGGGGGGGGATTACTACATTGCAGGCAATATTACAACAAGAAGAAGAGTGAGAAGACATTTGTCTTTTTAATTAAGTTCAGATGGGAAATGGGAAAACACAAGCGCGCTGACGTCAGGCGGGATGTTAATCTTCTCAGACGATGCAGTCCAGGGGTTGAGCCAGGAGGCTTGATAGGATCACCCAGTAAACCAGCCAGTAAACCATCGATGATGAAACAAAACCATTAAAACAGAAGTGCCATCTGGTGTGAGGGCGGGGTGCTCACAGATACAGAGCCTCACCTGGCCGCATGTATCTTGGTAATGATAGCCAAGTAATTACATAATTAAACTGGGTGTTATCAGATTAATGCCCACACACAATGATTGGACTGTAATCACTTAGGTTTGGGGCCCTTTGTGGATATTGCTGACTTATTGGATGACTCAATCGTTATATGTGCTGAATGGATTATAAGTTACTTTATGTGTTATTTTATGAATTACTTTATGAGTTACTTTATGAGTGACTTTATGACTTGCTTTATCCAAAGCATCAGCACATCGCAGAAAAACAAGGGAGTGCGGCTACCGTGCATGTAGACTGATCACCCATGCTATGTGCAACACAAACACACCCACAAACACATACACACAAACAAACACACACGCGGGCACACAGACATGCATACGTTTTTGCATGCAATACTATCTGCCTGTATCTGTGTGTACACGTGTGTGTGTGTGTGTGTGTGTTTGTGTGTGTGTGTGTGTGTGTGTGGTGGTGCCCTGAACAGCCCCTCAGATCCCCTGGCGTGTCGGGGGCTTCTAAGCAGGGCGCCGTGTGGAGACCCCGGTGGGCTGGAGCGCTGCGGCTCCCAGCGAGCCAAGAGCCCACCGATGAATAATTGAGGTTCTGGAACATAGAAGCATGAGCTGGAAGAGCCCACTGACCTGAATTATCCCCCAGCTTGCACCCCAACAAACGTGTACAGACGAGCGCTATATATAGAACCTCTTGCTGACTTCAACCTGGCCCAGATTCAACATGGACTGGTCTGATATTATTTTTTTAATTCCCTGTCATTCATGGGATGCGTCGTACTTCGGGGGCACCACCCCCCCCTAGCCGAGGCTGTCCTGATCCTGGCAGTTCATGTTGTTTTTTCTCTGCAGATCAGTCTGCCCTCCATCCGTTGAAAGCCTCTTCCAGAATTTACAAATTGATAGAACCAATCAGAGCTAGGGGGAGGGACCTTGTTAATGCTAACGGAGGATCGCAGTCGGCTGAATACAAACACAATGGCAACGCCTGAGGAAGTGTAGAAATCTACTGAGTAAACTCTGCATGGAAGGCTGTCCTCAGAGGAGAACTTGTAATTATACCTTTGTGTATTAGCAACCATATTTGAAAATCTATTAGTGCAAGGCCAGGCTTGTACTCATTAAGAAAAGTAAACTTGAATATCTGGAAGGACTCATTTTAGGTCACCCTACCCTCACACACTCACACACACACACACACACATACACACACACACACACACACACACACACACACACACACACACACACACACACACACACACACACACACACACACATACGCACATGCACACATACACAGACACACACACACACACACACACACACAAACACACACATATGAGGGTCCGTATGGGACATTATTCAGAATTAGCATGCGCATATGAAACCAAACTAATTCCCATACTATACTGAAAACTCCACACACACACAAGTGAATGCTTGTACATACACAACTGAAACACATTCACTCAAACAACTGAAAATATCTCGTAACAACTAGTGGAACCTTTTACATAAACTACTGAAATGCTTTTACACTTACTAGTAAAATGTGCTACAGATTCAGGCGCTACACTGATGTCATACGGCCCGTCATACACACACATGCACATGCACACACACTCACATGCGTGTTCACGCACACACGCGCACACACACACAAGAGCGTAAACGCTCACACATACACATACACACACACACACACACACACATACACACACACACACACAAACACACACAAACACAGGCACGCTGGCACTGACACACGGGCCAGCGTAAAACCACACACCACATAAATCTTTTTTAATCTGCTGGCGCAAGACCCATGGAGGAAAAAACTGCGTCGGGAAGATCAGGACGTCCCTGGCAGGGTCAAGACCTCCCCTCAGGAGGGCGTCCTGGGGGGTCGTGGACCTCTGGGGCTGTTTGGGGAACAGCCCCCCCATGAACCTCTGGGGCTGTTTGGGGCAATCACACAGAGACAAACACACACACAGTCACACACACATGAACACACACACAAACACGCACGCACGCCCGCCCGCCCACACGCATGCACGCACGCACTCACGCACACACAAATACACACACACACAAACACTCACACACACAAACACATGCGTGGGCACAACCACAAACAAAATACAGATTTGCATGCACACACCCACACATACAGATGTAAACACACACATTCACTGACCCTCACATACACAGATGTGCATCCATACGCACACACCCGCACACAAATACAGATGTAAACACACACACACACAAACTACAGGATTAAAGTAATGCTGATAAAACAGTTTTAGCCATTGGCCTCCAGCCCACCGTGAGATTAAAGCAGGATTTGCCATCAGTTGACCCTTTATATACAGTCTGTCCTGCAATCAACTGTTCACATAGGAGCACACAACATGAGCAGAATTCAAAGGAAAAAAACCTTTAGATGGAGATGAGCGGTCAACTCTTGAAATACCAACACAGCAATAGCAATAGGCTCTGACATCTTCCCACATCGGTACTTCACCGTCCGTTTGTTTCTGTTGAACATTATTCTTCATTTGTAAGATGCATGGCCCTGCTGCCTGCTTAGGGCTGTCTTCCTAAGCTAGTATTGACCTTGGAGACTACATGGCCTGTTGTTTAACGCTCCTTAAAGGAGGTCTAACTCCGGCCGCAGAGAGAATAATGTCTGACCAAGCACCTCTTTACATTGGTTTGTCTTCAATTATTCTACCTGAAGATTTTCCGTTCTTTTGTTACTTCTTGAATAAAATATGTAATAGTCTGACTCCGTAATAATATAACATATTGAAGGTGAAGAATAATGTCTGGTTCAGTTCTCTCTCTATGTGCAATACGGTTTTTTTTTTTTATGTGTAGTAACCATGGAGCTGTTTCACACCTAAATACGAACCCGTTCCGATGCCTTTGGCTATTTTTAACTTTGGGAATCATTTGGGAGTCTGTGATCCACGTCCCTGTTGTGCTGTTAGCTCACCGGTCTCTGATGTAGCACTACAAACATGTTAAAGCCTTCTGCCGATGGCCACAAGGAACAAACCCACTGGAAATGAATGATATTCACACTGCTGGATCGCTGGCCAATATCTCCTTCGTCAGCAGAGAAAAACTGTAACAAATCCTCCTTTATGTGATGAGAGTGAATTACAGACGGTGGACCTAAGGGACTAAAAGAGATTCAGTCTGTATAATGAATCACCCTGAGCTCATGCTGGTGTGTAGCTCCACAACCATAACGTTTCTCTGAAGCGTATTAGTCTGGAACCTCTCGGGTAATTTTTGATTTGCAAGGGTGTTATCATTGGCTGCAGAACAAAAGGCCTCTAGAAACAATCGAGTAGACCTACAACCATCAGAGCAGAGAAGGTGCGCTTTAGAACTGAGTACTGGGTGGTAACCTTTACCAAATCTTGTCGGAAGTACGGCAAACACATCTTCTTATCAACAGAGGCTTTAGGTGCAGTTGTTTGATGTTATTATAGCACGTTTAATTCTGTCCCGATAGAGGATTCAGCAGGCCGTTCAGCCATATTGGTCCTTTAGTCATCTAGAGCTCGGCTGTGGTCCAAACGTCTTCTTTGCTTAGTAAGGTTCCTAACTGAGTGAAGTTACATATCGAAGTGGCAGCCATTATAAGAGCTATCTGTGCTCTCCCAATGCTAAGGAACAGTGCTTCAATGCCTCCTTTCTTGGGGTACACTGGCCGATCCATTCATATATAAGTAAATACGATAATGCCGTCCCACAATTCCTAGCGGCAGGAACATGCAAGCAACGCACCATTCCGTCATTCAAACCATTAACATTAACAACAATCATTTTTATGCAACCATACTTATTGGGATTCATGCCAGTACAGGAGTGGACATTAAGGTGAGCGTGGGCCACCATTCTCAATATGAGATTCATCTAGTTTCCCTTTTGTGCCTATATTTCTCCAACATTGTAGGCCAACACATGCATCAAAATGTAGCCTACTGTCAGGGCAGTCTGATTATTTGAGCTACTAGTACTCATTTAAGTTATCCTTTACACCTTTCCTCGACCTTGTGACGTGTTCCATCGAGGTCGAGGGAAAGTGATCATGAAAGGACAGTGGTCGTCATTCTTTGGACCATTGGACAGGAGCCACCATCTTATATCAGACCTGTCCAACATTAGATAAACACTTGTAATTGGCCGGTCTCCAACATTGGATAAACGGTTGTGATTGGCTGGTCCAGGTCAGCCTGTCTAAACACGAGAGGGGCAAGAATATCTGCCAGGGCAAAAATACAACATGAACTCACTCGTTTGTCTTGTTCCCAGGCTAGCTAGTTTGACAAACTAATCCTAAAACATATCGTTCCCTCCTTCAGAATTGTACCTTGGTGACAGAAGACGAATGTCAAAGAAATTGGTTGTCGTGGAAAAAGGAAAAATCACAAATGATGTAACCTTCTTTAGATAGCTCCACTCCTCTGAGGTCCATGCCAAACTCCTGACATGATATTTACTATGTGGATTCCTTTAGGTGCTTCTATTAATGCAGACATGTCCACTTTGTCCGACAGTGTATTGCAGATGAACTTGGCCTCTCTATCCATGGTTGGCGATAGCCATTCCAGTCTCCACACAGTCCTCCCCTCACCATTGTTGTGTTGATATCAGACCTAAAATCATTTCAATGACCACGATGTGAATGTTTCCCAATGAGAATCATCTACACCCACTTTCTCATTGAAGATGCTTTAATGCTGTCTGTAGGTATGCCCATGATCATGCTCCATTAAATCCCATACTTTGCTGTCAAGAAGTTTTCCGACAAGATATATTCTTTCAACAATGATAAACACGACCAGGAAAGCAAGCGTCTATTTCTATGCGATCATAGAATATTATTTTGTCATGTAAGATTGAGAATCATTCATGGAAAGGCAGAAATATCAGTCTGTGCTAATTTGAGAGACACCTCACTTGATTGGGAATGCGTGCCAGCGACCCGGCCACTCTCACTATTAATGCAGTGGCTTCAAACAGCGCCCTGTTTGGTTTGGGCCATAGTTTATTCTGTTAATATCACGGACGCGCCCATACAAACAGAGTGATGAGGTGGTCCAGGCCTCACAGCCTGAGCTTTAACCATGCCTGCCCCCCCCACCAGCAGCAGAGCAGGGACGTCCAGACGAAACGCCCGCAAGGACAGGGACACACGAGCGGTGTGTTAGCGCGTGGGAGGCCCTGCAGGGCCCTGGGAGTGAATTATCACTGCAGCAGAGCGTTTAGAGGGAAGGTCGCCTCGCCAGCCAGAGACAACATCATCCCCCTCCTCAGGCACCTTGCTAGAGGGGGAAGATGGGGGAGACGCCGTCTCTCTGGGGCTGCGGCAACAACGACAGGCCCCCTTAACGTGGGGGCTTGCCTTGTTGGCGCGGGGAGATGACATGCTCGTCAAGGTCAGGTTTAACAAAGACCCCCCCCCCCCCCCCGACACACACACCCACACTTTCATTATAACTAGCCTTTTTTCCCTGCTTACAATTCATAATTAGGCTTATGTAAAATTCTGCGTGGGCCCCATAATCATGAGCTATGACGCATATCCCAGTGTTATCAAGGTAATTGTTCTCCCCTAATGCAACGGCCCGAAGCTGCGTCTCTACCAAGGATCTCAACGTTGTCTCAGGAGAGCCAGTTCCCCAAACCACCTCTCTGTGGGCCAGCCGTGGGAGAACACATACATCACGTGTGGTGAATGGTGCAGATGAAACAGGGTTTTTATCATGGTAGCGAGATTGAGGGTTTATGATTGAAAGGCGGGGATGGCGATGTAAACGCACTTCTGTGTGTGTGTTTGTGTGTGGCGGTTTGTGTGCGAGTGTGTGTCTGTGTGCGTGTGTATTTGTGTGTTTGTGTGTCTTTGCGTGTGTGTTTGTGTGTCTGTGTGTGTGTGTGTTTGTGTCTGTGTGTGTTTGTGCCTGTGTGTCTTTGTGTGTGATTTTGTATGTGTGTGTGTGTGTCTGTGTGTGTGTGTGTGTATGTCTCTGCGTGTGTGTGTTCGTTCAAGTTTGCGTGCGTGTGTGCGTGCGCGAGCATGTGTGCGTATATGTGATGTATGACATCATTAGCAGCCTGGTTACCCACGTGGGGATGTACCTATGACTGATTGAAATGAGTCCACCCCCAGTCCCCCTCCTCCCCTCACCCCGCTCCTCCGTTCCAGACATTGATTTTATGCTCTCGTCTGAGACAGATTACAAAACGTCTTCTACTTGCCTTTTGATAGATTTGCATACCTTTCTTTTCATCTATTTCTTCTGCTATTTCTCTTCTTTAAGTGAATAGAGAATGGATTTTTCTTCTGTCTGTTGTCCTATGATTCTCTATGATCGACTTTTCTTTCTTCAATAAAAAAGATTCTATGAACCTGTTCTATGATCTTTTTTTAAGATGTGTTCTTGTAGTCAGTTGCTCTTCCTTTTCCGTTGGTTTTCAACTTTGCAAACTACCAATTTGTCGCTAACTTCCTGTCTTTTACTCTCCTCTTTCCTGTCTCCTGTCCTCCCTGTCTCCTATATCTTCTTTCCTCCTTCCTATCCCCTGTTCCCTATCCCTTATATCCCATCTCCTTGTTCCTGCCTGGTCATGTCTAAAATCTACTTTTCATATCTCCTATCTTCTGTCCTATCTTCTTTTGTCTATATTCTGTCTCCTGTTTCCTGATTCCTATCTCCTTTTTCCTATGTCTTTGAGGCAATCCCTTGTCTCCCTTTATCCTGTCTCCGTTCCCTCTTTCCTATCTCCTTTCTCCTGGTTCCTATCTCCTGGTTCCTACCTGTCTCCTACCTGTCTCCTATCTCCTATTCCTTGTTCCTATCTGTCTCCCGTCTCCTGGTTCCTATCTCCTATCTCCTGTCCGCTAGGCATGCACAACAGCATCAGTGAGATCCTGAAGGAGAAGACCCTGAAGCCCACCCGCCGCAGCCTGCCCTGCCTGGCGCCCA
Organism: Gadus morhua; assembly: GCF_902167405.1. Lineage (NCBI taxonomy): Eukaryota > Metazoa > Chordata > Actinopteri > Gadiformes > Gadidae > Gadus > Gadus morhua. The sequence continues at coordinate 23,165,943 of NC_044056.1, forward strand.
GCCAGACCCACCCCCTCAACCTCAACCACTTCCTGTCCGTCCCCCTCAGCCCCAGCGAGGCCAAACCCGAGGCCCCGCGCATCACTCACAGCATCAGCTCCTCCTGCAGCCTGCTGCCCCCGCAGCCCGGTCAGTCCGCAGGCAGTCCCTCCGGCCCTCCGGCACTCAGTCCGTCTGCTAGTTTGTCCGCCTGCGTGTTGGTCCGTGCGTCTGTCCGTTTGCTAGGCATTTGGTCTGCTAGTTAGTCCATCAGTCAGTTCGTCTGCTAGTCAGTCGGTCTGCTAGTTAGTCCATCAGTCAGTTCGTCTGCTAGGCAGTTGGTCTGCTAGTTAGTCCATCAGTCAGTTGGTCTGCTAGGCAGTCGGTCTGCTCGTTAGTCCACCTGCTATGTGTCATGTGATTCTGTCTGGCCGGGACTATACACCCAGAGTTACCGATTGGACATCCATGCACACCTTGATAGTCTGCGAAGCTCAGTGTGGATGTGTTTCTCTGATCAGGGTGTCGCTGGTCACAGGCCACTGGTACGCTCACAGCCACTAGTACAATGGGGGAGGGGTCAGATGAGGCATGCTACAGCTGACCCTTGACCCCTGTACTCTCCCCATACCTTCCTACCTACCTACTCTGTTATTTTTCATTCATTCTCACTTTTTCCTAAGTGGAAATATATATATCTATATATATTGTTAATTTCTCAGTGAACACTTTGCAGCAGACTGGGCAGAGCGTGTTGGCATGGGTTGTGTGTCCGTGGCTAACGCTGCGGAGGAGACACGTTTCAGAAAGCTGGCGGAAGGAGAGAATTAGATGTCGGGTATAGATAGTTATCTAAGTATCTGAAAGCACCTCAGGGGAATTGTGTGTGTGTTTCTGTGTATATGTGTGCAAGTTTATATGCGTGCGTTTGTGCATGATTATGTGTGTGTGTGTGCACATTAATGTATGCGTGCTCATTTATGTGTGTGTGTGTCTATGTGTAGGTGTGCACACACGTTTATATGCGTTTGTGTGTGTTCGTGCATTTTTTTTGTGTGTGTGTGTGTGTGTGTGTGTGAACTTTTATGGGTGTGTGCTCATTTATGTATGTGTGTGTGTGTCTATTTTTATGTGTGCATGCACGTTTATATGCGTGCGTATGTTTTTGCATGTTTATGTGTGTTTGCTCATTTATGTGCGTGTGCGTGTGCGTGTGTGTGTGTGTGTGTGTGTGTGTGTGTGTGTGTGTGTGTGTGTGTGTGCATGCATGTGTGGTGGGGGGTTCACTAGGCCTGTCTCAGACTGCAGAGAGACAGACCAGGGCAATGTGATATGAACGGCAAATGACTCATGTAAAAATAAAGCAATCAAGGAAGTCGAGTTTATTTCAATAGCCCCTTTGTCCCAGAAATAAATCAGCAAGTGGATTTAGAAACCCCGGTTCAGGGAAGTCTATTTGTTCCCTCTAACCACCCTTTCTCAGGCATGCTCCTGTATTCAGTGCTTTATGCTGTCGTCCTCACTTGGACCTAAATCAACTTGATAGTTAGCACAATTCAGCAATCGACATTCAGTACCTGACAGGCTGACTGCTTAGTGACTTAAGTCCATTTTTAAAACCTCTTTATTTATTGGTCTAGAAAACCCCATGACATCCAATTATCCCCATCGACTCTGCATGAGAAGAATCCATATCCAGTTATTCTGCGTCTGGACAGGAAGAATGACAGGTTGACATTAGAATCGATGTGTGCTGCTATTGAAGTGTGATCTCCTAAGTAGGCACGCTTTTTTATACCATCCCTGAGGACGGCTTTAAGTAGGAAGTACACAGAGTGTTTGTGGGTTGGGGGGGGACTGAGAAGCACTGAAGTGGATTCCAAGGATAAAACTGATCATATTTAGATGCCTCAAGATGGCTGTCTCTCACTATTCACCGGGGACACAGAGACCTATCTTCCGCTTAAGTATGCAGCCCAAACACACACACACGCACGCTCAGATGTTTAGCCGTAAACGACTCTCAGGATTAGAGGAATCACAATTATGTCGCTTTCCACATTAAAAGCGCTTCTTTGTAAAGGCAGAATGGTGTGTGCCGTCTGTTACCGTGGTGTCCACCTGGGGGCGGAGGGGCGTGGTGAGCACCGTGCAATCAGACGGCCCTACTCACACCAGGACGCCGCTTTCAGACGGAGTCAAGCTGCTGCTCAGACTCACACGTCCGCCTGGATGTGAGCTGTGGCTGCTGCGCTCTAACACCAGATGATGTCATGGCTGCTTCTGCTCGCACAGTCTGGTCTGGTCAACAATGTTTCCAAAGCAAATGCTGTGGCGATGAGGTCTAATGGGAGCGTCCTTGTGATACTCTGCACACACACACATGCACACAAACAAACATACAAACAGAAAACCAACACACAAACACATACACACACACACAAACACACAGACACACATACACATACACACACAAACAGAAAACCAACACACACACACACACACACACACATACACACACACCCAAACACAAACACACTTACACCCAAATACACACACACACACACACACACACACACACACACACACACACACACACACACACACACACACACACCATACCAAGATTTACAAACACATGCAGATATAGATGACAAAACATTGTGTTCATGCTGTTGACGAGAGATCCTCCACAAAGTACGTCCACTTATAAATACGTTCTTAATCGATTAAACCGCCAGTGATAAGCATTCAGGCTCTGGCGAGCAGAACGAGAAGAAAATAAAAAAAAGCTTTTGTTTTGTAGCATCTTAAGGGGCGAACAAGCAGCCCAGACTCAAACCTTTATCCGACCACTCTGTTGCCTCTCGTCTGACCCGTTCGGCAGGAAAGTTGCATTGAAACACACCGCAAAGACGACAGCCAACTACACAGTAGAGTGTACGTTCTGTGCTTGTGCGAGATGCAATAAGTCTCCTTAACATCGGGTGGCACTAGTCTTGGTTCTATGAAGATCCTTACCATACAGATAGCAATAAATTACTACTCCTTCACAAATGTACTTAGTGTAAGTCATTTTGGATAAAGCGTCTTCTAAATGCCCTCAATGTAAATGTGAAAGCACATTAAAAAGATCCAACGGAATTGTATCCAATGATATAATTCTGTTCCTGGTTCCTGCTGCATTCTTCCTTGCCTCATCCGTCGCCCTGTGTCTGTTACCAGCTGAGGAGAGCAAAGACCGCTATGTGGAGGAGTCCGAGTCCCGGGCCTACGAGCCCCCCGCCAACCAGTCCTTCCTGGTCCAGAAACACGTGACCCGGGCCCGACTGGAGGCGCGGTCAGACTCTGTTCAGGTGACCAATCACACGCCCTCAAAGACTCCACAACCATTACCGCATGGCGCCTATGATATCCTGCTACTGAACCTCTTTACCTGCAGCACAGGGGAGGGCTTTAGCCCAGTAGTGGTTAGCCCAGTAAGGCTTAACCCATTTGTGTACAGTCCAGTAGGGTTTAGCCCAGTTGTGTATAGTCCAGTAGGGTTTAGCAAATTAGTCTTTAGCCCAGTAGGGTTTAGCCCAGTTGTGAATAGTCCAGTAGGGTTTAGCCCATTAGTCTTTAGCCCAGTAGGGTTTAGCCCAGTAGTCTTTAGCCCAGTATTGATTTGTCCCAGTTGTGTTCAGCACAGAAATGTTTCAGCCCAGTAGTTTTCACCCTATCAGTGTTTTGCCCAGTGTTGTTGTAGAACAGTAGTGTTGAGCCCAGTACTGCTTTAACCCACAATGGTTAACTTTAATATCACAGTATCCCAGTACAGTATAGAGGCTGAGGTTCTCATCTTTTCAGGGGAAGAATCGACCCAAGTCGTCAGGGCTGCTCCTGCGAGACGGTAAGAAGAGGATAGATTACATCCTGGTGTACAAGAAGTCCAGCCTGCAGGTGGAGAAGAGGTGCACCTTCGAGAAGAACCTGCGGGCGGAGGGCATGGTGCTGGAGAAGGAGGTGGGGGTCTTTAAAACCATCCAACACAGTTCACTCAGTCTCCTTTCATTGTCTTACAAGCTGTGCTCTAACCTCTACAAAGACTGTAATTATCTCTAACTTAAAGACGACAGTGTTATAAAGTGAATGAATAATCGGACCCATAATAGGTTCCTATTAAAACGATATACAGTGGATACAGTGGAAGAGAGGTATGTGGCAATGTAGTATCATAGTGGTAATAGAGTTAAGGTAAATCACGTTTGGGAAAAGGTTACTGCATTAGCATGGATTAAGTTTCTAAGATAAGGTAACGCCCTTAGTGCAAGGGTCTTGTTCTCCTACATGATGACATTATGGGCCCTATTTTAATGGTCTGAAACGCAAATGAGAAGCGCGAAACACAAGTAGCACACAAGAGCCAGCGCATTTGACATCGACGAGTTAATATTTTGAAAACGCTTTTGCAGTCTCAGCTGAGACAGATCAAAATGAATTTCAAACTTCAAAAGGCTCAGTTTTTGGCAAAATAATAGGCCTAATTCACACATGGAATAGCATTTTCTTCTACAACTACAGAAACACTTAGTCGTCATGTAATTTTTGGCAAAGAGAACTTAACACATATATGATCAACTGGGTCTATTTAATGATGTCCGGCAATACATGAACAAACATCCCTTCATACCAGTATTGTACTCATTATCGTTATCGACTTGCGTTCATAATATGCATGTGTTATTGTACCTTACGTGTTTAGTTTGCGTGTGTTTCAGCAGATGGGTGCACATACGCGCGCCAAGCATAACCCGCATTCATTCATTCTTTTAAACATTGTTTTCTCACAATTAAATACTCCTCAATCCTAAAAGTTATGGGCTTGAACACGATGTCTGTGTCAAGAAAATATTGGTTTGCTGTACTTTTTTTGCAGATGGATTGTTTTAAAAGTACAACTTCTTACCGCTGTATCACAATCCACATCATCATAATATTTCAATTAGGCTAATCGTTTGCATGTTTATGCTATGAAAGGCCTACTGGTGTGTAAGCTTATGTTGCAGTTCCTACCTGCCATGGTACGTCAAAATAACAATACCAACTGTGCTATCCGCTAGTGCACTTAAACCAGGTATTTTTCAGTCAGTGGCGCAATTGCAAAATCAGTCAGTAAAATAGCACCATGTATCCTTTGCGCAAGAACATGCCCCTGCTTTTCCCCGACGAGCCCCTCAAGGCGCAAGTGTAGTGGCGCGAGTTTGCTGCGGGGGGAAAATCCTCTTTATGCCGGGTGCAAACTAGCAACGCTACATGCGTTGGTGTAGAAAGTAAATTGCGCTTGGTGCAAGATAGGGCCCATATGTCTCACATTGCTGTGTTTCGTTCACCACTGAGTTCAACGTGTGGTGTTTTGTTCCCAGCCCTCTCTGACCAACAACGACATCATGTTTGTGAAGATCCACGCCCCCTGGGACACGCTCTGCAAGTACGCAGAGCAGATGAACATACGAATGCCCTTCAGGTAAGGAGAAGGTCAGAGGAGGATACATTCATTGAAACCAAGGCTAATAAGGCGGATCTCATCTAATCTGATCTCTTCCCTTTTATATTTTGTATTGACATTAGGAAAAAGTGCTTTTTCACTGACTGGAAGAGCAAAAACATTCGCAGGTAGGTGAATGTTCTTTTTGGGTTTACACTGACCGCATCGACCAATTGACATGCAGTTCTGTAGGAAGATTCTGGCATTCCAATGCAATCAAAGCGTTTGAACATGATGTTGATTTTATGATGGCATCATGGGATACCACGACGAGGTAGTTGTAGACCACTCCTCTGCACTTCCACCAGACTACAGAACAGTTGTGAATGTGTAACATGATTGGATCGAAGCATGTTCAGGTATTATAACCATTAAGTCATGCAAAGCTAAAGATCTAATTTGCATACTATTTTTTGAGAAATGCAGGGGTACTGGATCTCCAGTATCTCCAGATCAGTTGTCCAGACGCACACATCGACCACTGCAGTAGACTAAAGCAAACAGTTGAATCTATATCTATCTATTTGTCTGTCCGTCTGTCCGTCTGTCCGTCTGTCTGTCTGTCTGTCTGTCTGTCTGTCTGTCTGTCTGTCTGTCTGTCTGTCTGTCTGTCTGTCTGTCTGTCTGTCTGTCTGTCTGTCTGTCTGTCTGTCTGTCTGTCTGTCTTTCTCTCTACCTATATTTATGTATTTATCTGTGTCTGACTGTCTATTTGTCTGTCTCGCCCGTTTTTCTGCTATAACTGTGTGTGTGTGTGTGTGTGTGTGTGTGTGTGTGTGTGTGTGTGGGTGTGGGTGTGGGTGTGGGTGTGGGTGTGTGTGTGTGTGTCAGGATGTCCGTCTGTCTTTGTCTGATTTCTATACATCCTTCTATGTATCCATCCATCTGTCACTGGTGTTGGTACATTATGTATGTTAACAAAAGATCAACACTGTACATCTATAGATTATACTTCCACCAATACATCTCATACAGATACTAGTAATCTTTATATTCTGTTACGAATGGGAATTACAAGCAACCGTTTGCCTTACCCCGTTCAAACTGTCTCTCATCTATCTATCCAATCAAATTTAATGAAATCCTTTACAGTTTTTTCTCAGTCGCTTTGGAAAGTTCCTCAGATCAGAATTGAAATTCTCAAAACTACCTGTTCAATCTTCACATCATTGTGTCACTTGTGCACATCAAAAAAGCAGTTTCTCATTTCTTTGAACAAGTTGCAAAGGCTTTGGTACATTCATGCAAATGATTATGTACAATTATCTGCTCTTTCCTACATTATCAAATGCTTTCCTACATTAGTAAATGTCATGTTGATCAAAATGTATTGTAATGGGTCTCTATTGAATAGTCTCATCCCCACAACATTTAGGCATTAGTTCATTGCATAAGTATTAACATGCAAAATGGTTGGAAAAGGCGTCATAATACGTAAAGCATATTTCTATACATTTCCATTAGACTTTTTTTCTAAATCTGACCTGAATTGGTAAATTGCTTCCAGGTGAATCTTGACTTTCGCTTAAGAAGGGAAATGTGTGAAGTGTTAGATCAACCAACGATCAACCAGTTTACTGAAGTAGCTCAAAGGTGCATCTCAAGAACCATGAACTGGCAAGTATATATATACAGTAGCTAGAGCACAACACAATGTTACAATGTCTGACAATGGAAGGACAAGGAATTGGACGGGGTCAACAGCCAGAGAGACGAAGAAGAGGAAGAGGAGTGAGGCGCGTGAGAATGAGAATTTGTGGCCCAACAGACAGGAACGTCAGGTGGTGTAGGCAGACTGCACTGTAATTCCTACAGCAATGCATGTACAGTTTACCCTAAGGAGATCGTCCTATGTTCACATTTCTAGCAATGACATGGTCTGTCAACAAATAACAGTACAAACAGTAAAAAAGCGTAAATGTGAATCTTGCCTCTTGCAATCAATCTCCAACATACATTAAGGTGTAACTTACACTTTATAATAATTCCCTTCAAAACTTTAGGCGTAGTTCACATCAGAACATCCCTCCAGAGTGCACTGTTATATTGACAACATGACTAAGCAATTTGACTGTCTTATCCGTACACAATGACACAAGCACTTGTCATTCTGATGATACTGACATGCTCATTGACACAGATAGTTACTTTTGAGAGATGAACTGAAGGATTTTGAGCAAGAGAAATGCATTTACTGTTTTGCAAATGTTGAGGATTGATTCGAGAAATTTACCAAAGCGACTGAGAAAAACTGTAATACCCAGTAAGGTGTACACATGCACTAGCTATACACTAGTGTGTGTGTGTGTGTGTGTGTGTGTGTGTGTGTGTGTGTGTGTGTGTGTGTGTGTGTGTGTGTGTGTGTGTGTGTGTGTGTGTGTGTGTGTGTGTGTGTGTGTGTGTGTGTATGCGCGCGTGTGTGTTTGTGTGCGTGCGTGCGAGTGTGTGTGTTTGTACGTGCGTTTGTGCCTGTGTGTATGTGTGAGTGCATGCTTGTGTGTGCGTGCATATGTGTGTGTGTGTGTGAGGTGTCAAGTTGTATTAAAGGTTAAACGATGCACAGGGGTTAAGATACTGAAGGTTTCCAACAGCGACCTCCTCTGTCCCGCCCACAGCCGCTTCCAGCTGCGCTGCGCCCAGATAAAGAGCTGGCTGCCCAGGAACCCCATGAAGCTGGACAAGGCCGCGCTGCCCGACCTCCAGGACACAGACTGCTACACCGCGCCCTTCACCAGGGCACGCATGCACCAGTGAGTGTGTGTGTTTGTTTGTGTGTGTGTGTGTGTGTGTGTGTGTGTGTGTGCGTGCGTGTGTGTGTGTGTTAAGGTGTGCACGTGCATGTGTGTGTGTGTGTACGTGTGTGTTAAGGTGTGCACGTGCATGTGTGTGCGTGTGTGTGTATATGTTTGTGTGTGAGTGAGTGTGTGTGTGTGTCTGTGCGTGTGTGTGTGTGTTAGGGGTGGCCATATATATGATGTTCAATTGTGTACGAACATCCATAGTACACAAACACTCACACAAACCCACACTCACACACACATGGGCATGTGCAGATTCAGACACACAAACCCAAACACACAGAAAAGCCCTCGTTCTTACGCCATAGGCCCATGAAGCCCGAACTCTACGGTTTTAATGATGAGCGTGTAAGTAGGTTAATATGGATTTACATCGCCAGATGTTTCCGAGACTATGGACACATTTCATGGAATTCTGCTAATCCATTGTATTTGACTTTTCATCCTCTCTCCTTGAATGATACAATTATAAAAGCACTCCTGGACACAATACAACACACGTAATTGTTGCATTTGTATGAATTAGTTGAATCCTGATTAGAACTATATTAAGGGTGATTTAAGGGTGATTTCCGTGTCCTCTTCCCAGCTTCACCATCAACAGCAGACAGTCGTTCTTCTCAAACTCGACCAGAAGCAGGATCGTCCACCATGTTCTCCAGCGCACCAAGTACGAGGACGGCAAGTCCAAGATGGGTACGTGGCCTTCGCTCTCACCTGCCTCCCTCCATCTCGCTACTCCTCATCGCTTTCCATGTACACACAGAGCCAAACTCTGAGGCCAACAGACCTGTCCCTGTGGCGCTACAGAGCTCTGAGAACAGCAGGTCAGGAATCCTTCACACCACAGTTTGATTTAGTCAGAAAGTAGGATTTGTTTTATGTTTTATGTTTAGTTTCTACAATAAGTCCCGTCCTCATTGTTTCGTCACTGAACTTAAGGGATAAAGAACTCCAGAGCTTTATTTAGGGTGGCTCAAACAGGGACATGTTTGGTGTGGTCTGTTAAAGAAAAGGGAATTTATCCTAACCAACCCTGAGCTGTGGTGCCTCATCAGAGCATAAGATAAACAAGTTTACGTTTCAAATCATCAGTCTGACGATGGCTGGGCAGTGATCGATTACCCCATTTGGCCTCACGTTGTTCTAAAAACACCAGCCAATCAGATTCAATGACTTACTCACTAACTCACTCTTGCAGAATCCGGTCGGAAGTAAAGCAGAACCACGGTCTCCTCTGAGAAAAGCCTTTAGCGCAGACGTCTGTTAGTGTCTGACTGTTATCGGGCCGGTTAGAGCAGAGTCATGACTGCTCCAGTCGCTCCTCTGTCCTCAGGCTTTTCCACTTTCCCTCCAATTGTTTTGAAGTTCTGCCGACTGCGCCATAGACTGAGCCTCCTCCCCCCTAGCACTGAGTCTGACATGTTTGGGAGCGGATGTGAGTCCAGGACGGGGCTGAGGCCAGCGGCGGCCATCGCTGTGGTCGAGCTGGCCGTGGTCCACACCCTCCCTCTGGCTCTGGGTTTTGGGTTCCCTCTATTTCAAAACCTCCCCCCCGTCCCCCGTCCCATCCCCGCGTCCCGTCCCCCTTTCCTAGACCCCATACATTTTCTATTATTGCTTCCACTCGCTGACAAGAAGTTTGGCTTCAGAATTCACATGAGTAATACTTTAATACTTTCAACCCCTCGGCTGGTCCAACAGAGGTCTGCCAAAGAGGCAAAATCCCTTCAAAAAAGAGGGATTTGCCGACGGGGATTTGCCAAGCCCCCGCCCGTCTGTCCTGCATCTGTCCCTCAGACCAGGGTTGTAATCAGACGATAACATGACACTGGATTCTCCCATTCCCCCACAACAACAGACAGAGCAGTCCTCTTTCTCCCAGTACTCCTGAACAGACGGTCTTGATATGGGAAGTCCTTCACCTCACCGGAGACATCCAGAACTAGGCTTTCAGATTGACCATATCTGTCTCTTCTGGTCCAGCCCAGCCTTTACATTGTTTCATACTACTAGTTCAAAGGACTTGTAGTCGGCCTTATCCGTTATTTGCTGTATTTCATACCAAACCATTGCGGTGCATCAATCAATAAAAAAACATTTTTGCATATTCACCATTTAAATGTGCAATCAAGGATCCACTGAAACTGCCTAGCATCTACTCACTGTGACCATCACTGAGACTCCAAGATCTATGACCATTGCTGAACTTGCATATTAGCACACGACACATTGAACTAGTAGTAGGTCTGTTTGTGTGTGTGTGTGTGTGTGTGTGTGTGTGTGTGTGTGTGTGTGTGTGTGTGTGTGTGTGTGTACGTGGGCATCATTGTGTGTATGTGTGTTTGGGATGGCCATATATATGTTGTAAATTTGTGTAAGAACATCCATACCTCACCCACACACCCACACAAACCCACACTCACACACATAGTAGCAGTATGTGTACAGTACAGATCCTCGTAGAACACGCTAGAACACACAACAGACTGTGTAGCTTATTGTTCTCCCAGAGGTCATCCAGCCACCCCAGAACCATCCATGTTTAGCATGTGTGTTGCGAGCCTTTCTTCGAGTTACATGTCCTCCATTTTTCAACAGCTCCGCCTCTGTGTTGTCTGTCTCTACTTAATTATTATGGTCGCCATGACCGGATCTATGCCCAGTCTGTGAGCTCCTGGGAAGGTGCGTATGTGTGTGTGCTACTGGCAAGAGACCCCAGGAGACCAATAGGCCTTCACCTTTTACCCCCCATCTCTGTAGCAGTCAGTGTATCTCAGTGTTTAGTCAGTGAAGGCGATGTCGGTCTTCACTATCCAGAAACCAATTGGCATACAGTGTATGATAAAGATACACACACATCAGGAAGTCCTGCTTTGTCTTTAGCTGCAGTATAAATATTGTGTTTCCATGTTTAGTTGAATGTATGTATATGTGTTTGTTGGATGATTGTTTGAGTACCTCCCCCCCCCTCCTCCTTCCCACACATGATCTCCTGTTGGTTCTGTTTAATGCCTCATTTGATATCGCTCCACAAACTTTAGGGTCTGATTACCAAGCTATGCCTGCAGCATATGAAATCAGGCCTTTCATTCAATTGTAGTTATGAAACAAGACAATGCTTCTCAGCATGATTGTGGGATCCATTAAACCCCACATTAAATGATCAATTATATAGATAAGAATTACAATAATTACCTACAAATTACCTACGATTCCCAATAAGCGCAAAAAATTATATTACAATGATTAACTAATGAGGCTGCCTTACATAATTTGCACTCACAAATTGATGTCAGAAATGATTTGCAGTTACAAATTGTAAAATATTGTTATACATTTACATGAAATTTCAGTCATGATTGCTCTTAGAAGACTAGCTCATAGATTCTAATAAACCATTTCAATATAAACGTCAAAACTAACTTTTATTCTAGCATTGCAGTAGGCCAACAGAAGATTCACCCTTTCTGTTTTTTAGGTATCAATCGGTTGCTGGGCAACGGCACATACGAGGCCGCCTTCCCGCCCCACGAGGTGAGAGCAAAGGTCCTGATTGGCTGTTGACGAGCTGATGTCGTCCATGGGGGACCCTGTCCCACGGAGGTTCTCGCTGATGTTTCTCTGTGGCCGTCTACCCTTTCAGGGCGGGTACAAGAGCAGGCACCCCATAAAGACCCATGGGGCCCAGAACCACAGACACCTCCTGTATGAGAGGTGGGCTCGCTGGGGCATCTGGTACAAGTACCAACCCCTGGACCTCATCAGGTACGGCTCTGAGCCCCGCCCCCTCACCCCTCACCCTCTCCTCACTCATGAAGGCTCGCTTTGTGCTGACAGACGCTGGACATTTTTATTAAAATACAAAATCTATCTATAAATGTATGATGTGCATAGAGTGTATCAAGATTGCAATGTGGATGCCCATTTATTTTAGTTTCTACCAAATAAAATGCTTAATGTGTAGCCTGTAACTCGCCTGCAATTAAAGATTACCATTTATGGGTAATTATTGCTTTTTGAACCACATCTAAACATTTATTCATTGTTTTATAATATTTTACTACCGCTGCCCAATAGCATGCAGATTGTCTTGAGGATCATTGCCAGGTTGAATAGCTTTTAACTCAAAGTTAATGATGTGTGATGATGCAATGATTCTGTGACATCACTTCCTGCCAGGCGGTACTTTGGGGAGAAGATTGGTCTGTACTTCGCCTGGCTGGGCTGGTACACGGGCATGCTGATCCCTGCTGCTCTGGTGGGCCTGTTTGTGTTCCTCTATGGCCTGTTCACCATGGACTCCAGCCAAGTCAGGTACAGTACTGCTTCCTCTTTTACATGTTTAATTTAATTTGTAATTTATTTTAGATATGAATATATACAAAAAATATATAAGTATATATTTTTGACCTTTTTGAAATGATTTCCATATCTCGATTATTCTCTTCACTTTAATTAAATCACATAATATTTAATATATCCTATTCAATGTGATTTTGATCAGTGCATTGTTGTATCTTCAGCAAAGAGATCTGCGACGCCAACACCACCATCATGTGTCCCATGTGTGAGGAGTGCGAACCCTGGACACTCAGCGACAGTTGTGTGTACGCAAAGGTCAGTGTTGTTGTGATACCCGACCCCAACCGCACCAAAGCCAATTCAATCACAGTGCATTGTCTCAATGTCCTCCATTAATCCATGCATCGAATCCAAAGTCATTGGTTAAAGCTGCCCAGACTAATTATCCTAGAGTACATGTAAGTGGTTGTTTCCACGGTGAAACCGCTCCATGTGACATGGTTCTGAGAGCTCTGTGTCTTGTCTGTTGTTTCCTAGGTGACCCATCTGTTTGACAATGGGGGCACTGTGTTTTTTGCCATCTTCATGGCTATATGGGGTAGGTTGCGGCTGACTCTCCGTTTGTCTTTTCCACTCTGTTCAGTGTTCCTTATCGAAATGTTATAGTTTAAAGAGAGGCTTTTTTAATCTATTTGTCAGGCTCCGAATCATCAAACTTTAACTCCATTTCCTATTTATAGCGACTCTAAGCCGCTCTCTCTCTGCTCATCGCTCCCATACTTTGTTTCCTCTTCACTTAGAAATCTCCACAATGTACAAATCAGCGTGATACGTTCCTTAGTTCCAGTGGTACAACCCGCTAGGTAGATGTCTCTAGGACGCCGGGACCAGACCAAAGATCCACATTTCCTCCTCTGTTGGAACTGCTGGTTCCATCCAGTGAGGTGCTCCCCCCCGCCTGACAAAAAACATTTTTTTCTGTGCCCTTGAGCAGGACAACTAAATCTCTCCCTGCTGCAGGTGACCAGGTTGTCACTTTGCAATGCGGACCAAATGACCTATGAGCACATGCATTTGGCTGTGTTCCATTATAATGGACTCCTTTAAATGCAGTCCACGGTCCCGGTGTAATTACCCGTCATTCCCCCAGTTAGGACCTCCCCACCCCAATCGAGCTCCAACACATGGGTGCTGCACAAGTCTCCAAGGGTTCATACCTCCTATGAGTTATGCGGTGTTAAAGGCACAAGCAGTTCATGATAAAGGGCAGAGATGACCTCTCCTTATCCGGGTTGGACAGTATTAGCCCAAACAACGCCCCGTCCCCCTCCGCTGGGGTAATACCACGGGACTTCCAGCATCGTGGGCTGTTCTTGGCAGTCCTTGGGCCGAGGAGTGCGGTGGGCCATATGTCTGCAGCAGGCGATGTACTCTGTAACGGGAGCGTGAGACGGAGATGCAGAGCATTCGTCAGCTCAGGGGACTTAACAAAACATCTTAAAGATCCTGTAAACCTCGTGTTGGCCTCACTCTGTCCCTCCATATCCATATCTCTGTTTCTTTTTTTTTGCATCGCTGTCCCTCTCACTCTTCATTTCTTATTCTTCCTTTTGCTTGGCCTTTGTCTCCGTCTCTATCTCTCTCTCCCTCCCTGTTTCTAAGTCTCTCGCTCTTTCTCATTATTTATCTATCTCCCCCTCTCTGTCTCATGCTTCCTATCTCCTTCCTCTCACATTTCAGTCTGTCTTACTCCCTGTTTTCCACAGAAAGCGGGTCAAGCTATATTTAACCACGCCGTCTTCCAAGTGTTACTTGGTCCACATTTGTCTGCGCCGCCGTTTTCTAACCATTTCTAAGACAGCTTTGAAATGTTTTAAAGTAACTCAGCAGTCAAACATAATAAGAATCTTAAGAATAAGGATTATACTGAAACGTAAAGTTATTTCTGCCTCTCAGAGAGTTCTCATTCTGGTGTCAGACGGGGCCTGCCAGCCTCTTTCGTCACTCCCTCTCAGGTCTCATCAAACTGTAGAAAAACAGACTCTGTGGGGGAGTAGAAAATAATGCATGGGCGACCAAAGGATCCTCCCTATTTCTGGAGCCATATTGCACTGGTCAATGGGGAACCAAAGGAGCAATGCACTCCCTAAAACCACAGCTGAGCAGTGTGAGTGTCCTCAGACATCAACACAGAGCATGGAATACTTCATTCAGTACGAAGCAGATCCATAAACAAAAACCCTATCTGCCCTTTATGACCCGCGGGCCCCAACAAGACTCATAACCAGTTGCTCTGAATTAATCATTAGCTTGGACACTCCGAGTGGACGTTAAGAATTATATCGCTGTTGAGTGAAGCAGCACTGATGTGTTCATAGGATTGAACTGGTTAATATTATCGTATTCACCCCCCCCCCCCAATCACAGCTACAGTCTTCCTAGAGTTCTGGAAGAGGAGGAGGGCGGAGCTCACGTACGACTGGGATCTGATAGACTGGGAGGAGGAGGAGGTAAGTCGGTGCTGCTTTTCACCCTGATGGCGACGAGGTCCCTGTGAGCCGATGTCCAGTAAAGCAAGGCTGTTTGTCCGTCAGCCCGAGAGCGATATGTGCCACTCACTAGCCGCCGATGGCATGTCTGCTGTGCACCAGGATGAGCTGAGGCCACAGTTTGAGGCAAAGTACTCCAGGGTGGAGAGAGTGAACCCCATCTCCGGCAAACCCGAGCCCTTCCAGCCCCTCACGGACAAACTCAGCCGGCTCATGGTGTCTGTATCGGGGATCTTCTTCATGGTGAGCCCCCATCACGGTCGTGACTCGTGATCCTCACCTGGGTCCCGCAGTGGCGAACACCCAGAGTGGTTCAACACCGCCCCCTGGTGGACGTCCGTATTACTGCGATTTTGATTAAGCCGATGCAGTTACTGAAGATGTTTTATTGAATGCTATTTTTGTTTAGCTGTTGCCCATATCCCCTATTGATAATATTGAATAGGTTCCCAAGAATTTAAGGCTCATATATGGAACAATTGCATTTGTGATATGAAAAAAAGAAGATTTTTCTTTAAAGGGAACATCGATATGGGTCCAAAGAATATTCTAGGATCTGGATTTTAAAAAACATTATTTTTCAACCACTAATATACTTCATTCCCTCCCTGGATTCCTTTATTTAAATGACATTGCTCTCCTCCTCCAGATCTCCCTGGTGTTGACGGCGGTGTTTGCCGTGGTGGTGTTCCGGCTCATCGCCATGGAGAAGTTCGCCTCCTTCGACTGGGAGTTTGTGAAGAAGAACTGGCAGTTTGCCACCTCTGGCACTGGGGTCTGCATCAACTTTGTGATCATCATGTCTCTCAACGTGGTGGGTGTTGTCCAGACACCTCCCCCCAGCACCGCCCCCGCTCCCCGATGCTCATCTGTTATTGAGAGTGCTGAATGAGCCTGGATCCTGTTCGTGTAATGGAGGACAATAAAAGATTCATCTGCTGATGGAAATCGTGACACTTTTATTATGTACACTTTGTTTTTTTCATAGCTTCACTGGGAATGTATGTTATCTTTGCCAACTATCGTTGTACTTATACACACACACACACACACACACGCGCACACACGCACACACGCACACGCGCACACACACACACACACACACACACTCACACACATACACACATACACATACACATACACACACATACACGTCATGTAGATTACATATAGATATATTCACTCCCACTCTTTCCCCAGTCCCCATTGAAGCGTGTGTTTATGGTGTTGGAGCCCAGCCATGTTGTATTGTGCCATAAACACACTAGGCTTATCTCAACTCTCTGTTTGTAATCTAATCGGGCCGTTTCTTCCTGTACCCCCCTCCCCATCTTTATCTCCCTCCTCAGGTATATGAAAAGGTGGCTTACCTGCTCACCAACCTAGGTGAGTGTGGCCCACTGTACCACATGACCGGTTGTCCTATCGCCCCCGCCTATCTGCTGTGTGCGGTCTTCAATCATTCACCTGCGTTCGTCTGGGTCCACAGAACACCCGCGCACAGAGTCCGAGTGGGAGAACAGCTTCGCCCTCAAGATGTTCCTGTTCCAGTTCGTCAACCTGAACAGCTCAACGTTCTACATCGCCTTCTTCCTCGGGAGGTGTGTGTGGTGTGTCCCCCCCCGCTTTCCCCTCCCGGCCCCGCCGCTGTCTGCACGCAAAACATCCACTGGAGCATCCAGTTCTGAGGAAAAAAGTGGAGAATATAGAATAATAATATAAAAAGGTTTTATTTTAACAAAGACGTCTCCACGTTAGGTTCAGATTTGGTCATTTATTTATAAATTCTCCAAGCGTATATAATCCTGAAAGGATGAAGGAAACAATATTCGTCACTGATGCATTAAAAAGGGTGGAATGGCACAATAAATAGGTTTTATTTCGACAAAGACCACATGAGGGTCCTAATCACCCTGAGAAAGGAACCAGCGTCTTTCTGATACACACTGGAACCCCTTCCTCCTCTGTATATGTCCCTCTGTGAGAGATGAGCCCGTGAGTTGTCTGTCCGTCCCCTCATACAGGTTTGCAGGCCGGCCCGGGAAATACAACAAGCTGTTCAACAGGTGGAGGCTGGAAGAGGTGAGTGCTGCTGGCAACACACTTAAACAACACTTAAACACTTAAGCAACACTTAAACTGATGAGAGTGGCTACATTAGCTCAGCCATTCACCAATGATACAATGAGAACAAGGAGGAGTATTAGACTAATTAACTCATTCAAAATGTCTTTCATGGTTATTAAATGACAAATTGAGTATTTATATTAATATGTGTGAAATATAAGTCAGTTTTTTATAATTAATAGGATTTAAATAATAGCAATAAAAAAAGACCATGGATTTGAGTGTCCATGCTTGATTGTCATTCTGCAAGTGTTCATGCTAATCATGATAAAATGATTAATCCTGTCTTAATGTCCCCACAGTGTCATCCAAGCGGCTGTCTGATTGATCTGTGCCTCCAGATGGGCGTCATCATGTTCTTCAAACAGATCTGGAACAACTTCATGGAGCTGGGTTATCCGTGAGTCAGAGGAACGGACACAAAGCCCACCCTGCTGCTGAGCCACGTCTCGCCACCTCAGTGACCAGCACTTTAAGATGTGCCAAGAACGCTTCAGCTCCTGTTTTAAGGGAGATGCTACAGCATGGGGGGGGGGGGGGGGGGGTTGTGGTGGAGGTGGTGGTGGTGGAGGGGGTATGGAGGCGGGGATGTTGGTGGGGGTGAATGTGTGGTTGAGGTGGTGGTGTAGGGGTGGTATTATGGGTAGTGAGGGGGTGATGGTGAAGGCGGTGGTGGTTGTGACACTGGTGATGGTCGGGGTGGTGGAGGAGGAGGTAGTGGGGGTGATGGAGGTGGTGTTGGTGGCTTACTGGAGGGGTGGTTGGTTGAAGCAGTGATGGTGGTGGTGATGGAGATGGTGTGCTTGGTGAAGGTAGTGGGGATGTGGCGGTGTTGTTGGTTGAAGTGGTGATTGAGGTGGAGGTGGTGGTGATGGAAATACTGGTGGTGGGCCTGTGGAGGTGGTGGGGATGGAGATGGTGATGGAGGTGGTGGTGGTGAGGGAGTTGGTGATGGTGATGGAGGTGGTGGTGGTGATGGAGGTGGTGGGGATGGAGATGGTGATGGTGATGGAGGTGGTGGTGGTAATGGAGGTGGTGGTGGTGATGGAGGTGGTGGTGGTGATGGAGGTGGTGGTGGTGAGGGAGTTGGTGATGGTGATGGAGATGGTGGTGGTGATGGAGGTGGTGGGGATGGAGATGGTGATGGTGATGGAGGTGGTGGTGGTGATGGAGGTGGTGGTGGTGATGGAGGTGGTGGTGCTGATGGAGGTGGGGATGGTGATGGAGATGGTGATGGGGATGGAGTTGGTGATGGGGATGGTGATTCAAATTCAAATTCAAAGTTTTATTGGTCACATGTTTGCAAAAATAACGTTTTACATACAGTGAAATTAAAAAGGGGGTCACCACTCTGGATACCTATTATTTATTGGAACCTGAATAAATAATCGATAATAGTCATTTAAAAACACACATCCCGTAATAAGGTGATGCTATAAAAACAAGATATACATCAAAATATAAAATAATGGTATATAAATATAATTAATAATAAATAAATAAATAAATAAATAAATCATTTATTTATTTATTTTGTATGTGTAATGCACCTTCAGTTGGCACTCCCAATTTCGTTTTATAGGTGACTGTACAATGACAATAAAGTCTATCTTATCTTATCTAAAAGTGTATAGAAAGTGGTGCAGAAAGTGCAAGAGTGCCAGTTATAGTCCACCGAAGTTAAGCAGTCTAACTGCCTGCAGAAAGAAGCTCCTCCTCAGTCTCTCAGTCCGAGCCTTAAGGCAGCGTAGGCGTCTGCCTGACTGCAGCAGGGTGAAGAGGCCAGCGTCTGGGTGAGAGGCGTCCTGCCCGATTTTCCTGGCTCTTGCCCTCACCCTCTTGCTGTATGTGTATTCCAGGGTGGGGAGGGTTAACCTAATGGTTCGCTCTGCTGAGCGCACCACCCTCTGCAGGGCAGCCCGGTCTCGTGCGGTGCAGCTTCCATACCAGGCTGATGTGCAGCCTGTGAGGATGCTCTCCACAGCTGCAGAGTAGAAGATCCTCAGGATGGAGGGGGAGACCTTGAACTTCCTCAGCCGCCGAAGGGAGTATAGCTGCTGCCTTGACTTGGAGACCAGGTGTTGTGTGTGGAAAGACCATGAGAGATCCTGAGTGAGGTGCACCCCCAGGTACTTGAAACTGGGGACCCTCTCCACAGGTTCCCCACTGATGATGAGTGGGGGGAGTGGGGTGAGCCCACTGCCCTGCTTCCTCCGGAAATCCACCACTATTTCCTTAGTTTTGTTGATATCTAGTGCCAGGTTGGCCCCAACACACCACAGTGCCAGATCTGCCACTTGGTTTAGGTAGCCCTGCTCGTTGTCGCCAGTGATGAGACCCAGAACCACGGTGTCATGGGCAAACTTGATGATGGAGGTTGAGCTGCTGGAAGCTATGCAGTCATGCGTGTAGATGTTGTACAGCAGTGTCTCAGAACGCCCACCTGGGGGGTACCCGTGTTGAGGATCAGGGGTCCTGACATTACACCTCCCCATACTCCCTCATACCCTGGGGACGACCAGTGAGGAAGCTGAGCACCCAGTTACATATTTGGGTGTTGATTCCCAGCGACCTCATCTTCTGGATCAGGGGAGAGGGATTTAGGTGGTGGTGGTGAAGGTGGTGGGACTGCGGAGGTGTTGGGTGAATCGGAGGTGGTGGTGGTGGAGGTGGTGGTGATGGAGGTACTGGTGGTGGGCATGTTGAGTTGGTGGTGGTGGGGATGGAGATCGTGACGGAGGTGGTGGTGGTGATGGTTGTGGGTCTGTGGAGGTGTTGGGTGAAGGTGGGGTCTTATGGAGGTTCGGGTGATGGAGGTGTTGGTGATGGAGGTGGTGGTGGGGGTGGTTGGTGATGGAGGTGGTGGTGTTGATTGAGGTGGTGGGGGTGGGCGTGGTGGTGATAGAGGTGGTGGTGGTGGTGGTGGGGCTGATGGTGATGGAGGTCTTGGTAGAGGGCATGTCAAGGTGGTGGTGAGGGGGGTGGTGGCGGGCACGTGGAGGTATCTGCAGTGCTCAAGTGCTGCAAGCCTTATGCTGGCTCTCTTCTCCCTGTTGTTGTGTGCAGTCTGCTGCAGAACTGGTGGTCACGCAGGAAGATGAAGCAGGGAGGAGGGGGGGGCCCGAACGCAGAGACCACGGCCACGCTCCCGCAGTGGGACAAGGACTGGAACCTGCAGCCCATGAACGCCCACGGACTGGTGGACGAGTATCTGGAGATGGGTAAAGCACTGTTTAACCATAATGCTGGTCATCAAACTTTGTTTTTGATATTAATACTGTTACTATGATAGGAGCATCTCCCATCAGGGATCAATATACCTTGTCTGTCTCTCTCTCTCTCTCTCCCTCTCTCTCTCTCTCTCTCTCTCTCTCTCTCTCTCTGTCTCTGTCTCTGTCCCTCTCTCTCTCTCTCTCTCTCTCTCTCTCTCTCTCTCTCTCTCTCTCTCTCTCTCTCTCTCTCTCTCTCTCTCTCTCTCTCTCTCTCTCTCTGTCTCTCTCTCCCTCCCCCCCTCCAGTGCTTCAGTTCGGCTTCACCACTATCTTCGTGGCAGCGTTCCCGCTGGCCCCTCTGCTGGCACTGCTCAACAACATCATCGAGATCCGTCTGGACGCCTACAAGTTCGTGACCCAGTGGAGGCGGCCCATGCCCGCCCGGGCCACCGACATAGGTTAGCTGTGTTTAACGTTCTCCACATCCCTCGCCCCGTCTCCTTTTCCACCCGGGCTGCCCTTCCCATGGGTTAGGAGACGGAGATACACCTGCTCACAGCAGCGCAGCAGACCAGGGCCTCTTAAGAAGGAAGGAATGGAGATGGTGTGGCAGGGCGGTTAAAGATGCCATATCATGCTTTTTTTAGGGTTTGTTTGGGGGTACTACTAGTTTAGGGTTACATGCCTGTGTGTAAGAAATACCCCTTATTATTCTCTCACTGTTCATTTCTGCCAAACCAATTTCAGTGTATTTCAAAAACTGTCTGATTGGTATAATTTCGCTTGAAGGCCCCCCTCCCGAGAAGCCCAGTCTGTTGTGATTGGTCAAACGCACGAGAGGTTGTAAACAATGCGGGTAGCCTGGAGACGCAACTTCTGCACTTCAGCACCGTCCACGTCGTCTCGCTGGTACAGATGTAAAGTTTGAGCACAAACAAGCTGTTTCACACACTTTGAGGGGCGTTCTCGGTGGGCACGAGTACTCCCCGTGACTCAGAGTTTAGCAGACGTGTGTTTATGTACATAAGTCATATAAAAGTCGAAAGCAAAGGAAAAAGTCGAAAAAGCATGGTATATAAATGTGAGATCCAGACCTGTGACACAGACCCTGACCTGTGGTCTCCGTCTCCAGGTATCTGGCACGGGATCCTGGAGGGCATCGGGGTGCTGGCGGTCATCACCAACGCCTTCGTCATCGCCATCACCTCCGACTACATCCCCCGCTTTGTCTACGCCTTCAAATATGGGCCCTGCGTGGACAAGGGATACCGCAACGAGAAGTACTGTCCCCTGTGCTTCATTAAACAGTCGTGTGATGAGCAATGAGATGACGCAGCTCGGCATGACTGTGAGCCATGTGGGATTAGCATAGCATAACATGGCTAGCAACATGCAAGAATGTGTTCTTCACATCATGATGACCGGCAGCAGGCTTTGCAAGGGGCGGTTTCAAATTGTCACAACATAAGTACGAGCAACACGATAAGCAGAGTGTAAAGCTCAGAATTCTGGGATTAGCATTATCTTTAGCCTCGTAGCATAATAGTCATAATTTGGCCGAATTGTGATATTTTACCTAACTCTATTCTCCCGACACTGCTGATTCATTGTGTCTCATTGGCTTTATCCTAAGCTAATCAGAATGCTTTTTGAATTCCATAATCTGCATCGTCACGGATTCGATCTGAGGCATTTGTTGACGCTAAATACGAGATGATCCTTTAAGTATGACTGAGGCAATAATGCTAACATAAGGCTAACGATATCAATGATGCTACAAGGCTAACGCATGTAGAAGCAGGGAGCTTGAGCGTAAGCAGCGGTACCATGATAAGCAGTGTGTCTCCCCCCCCCCACCCCGTGTCAGGTGTTTGCGAGGCTACATGAACAGCAGCCTGTCGGTGTTTGAAATGGGCGAGGCTTACAACGGCAGCCAGGGGCAGACCCGCTTCTGCCGTTACCGTGACTACCGGGCCCCCCCCTGGAGCCCCGCGCCCTACGACTTCACCCTGCAGTTCTGGCACGTGCTGGCGGCCCGCCTGGCCTTCATCATCGTCTTCGAGGTTGGTCCGAGTGCTTTGTGGTTGAACTCAATGTGTATTATATCTGTGTGCACATCGCCATCGCCTGCTGCGACCGGCCTTAAGGCCGGTTGAAGTTCACTCTTTGTGATTTAAGATCCCTCCTGTTGCCGGGTAACGGACCGCCGGTGACTGCACACTTTATGGATTCAATTCAGTCTTTTTACTCTTCCTCTTAATCACAAAGCCGTCGCAGTATGCAACGGTAATCACAACATCTTAAGCAATCTCATAATAGAAAATAAACCCCAATTTCCCTTCCAGGACGCAGAGAATATTGTCTAGCTCTCAGGGCCTGATTATCTTTAATCCGACTTGTTGCATAAGCACACAGCAGCTGAATGGTGGCGTTAGCGCTAATGTCTCCGTAGCTCTCCATGTGTCCGCGGACGTGCTCTGAGCTGATTGGCTGATTCGTGTCCATCCTCAGCACTTGGTGTACGGCATCAAGTCGTTCATCGCGTACCTGATCCCAGACATGCCCAAGGGCCTGTGTGAGCGCATGCGGAGGGAGAAGTACCTGATGCAGGAGCTGATGTACGAGGCCGAGCTCACGCACCTGCACAAGGAGAAGAAGAAGAACGGCAAGCGCTACCACCATGAGTGGCCTTAGACCCAGAGACAAGCGCACACACACACAAACATACTGACATACACACAACTCACTCTGATTCACACACACAAACATGGACATGCACACATGTAAACTTGCATAAGCACACATGCACAAACGCAGACACACACACAAACGCGTATGCAAAGACATATGTGCACACACATTAACGCGCCCACACACAAGCACACATATGAACACACACTTGCATACATAAAGATATGTGCACACAACCATTCACATGCATGTACACACACACTCCCACACACTGAAGGACGCCGCCCCCGGGCCCACGGGCCCGTCCCACCCTGTCTGCTCAGTGAAGTGTGTTGGCTTCCAGAGTTTGGATTCATGCAGCTGGCTCTGCACACCAAAGACACCGAGCCGCCATTCCTCCTGAGGAGTCTGGCCCGACCCCCGGCCCCCAACCCCCGGCCCACCCTGGTCACTGTGCCCTCTTCTCCGGCCCTGGTTCATACTTGTTTGTGGTGCTTCGGCACTCAGCCAACCCCCCCCCCCCCCCCCCCCCCCCCTGGGTAGATTGTCCTGGGCCCTGGGCTGGACAGAGATGGATTCCCTTGGGTATGGAGGTTGTTATGTTTACTATGCAGATGAAGGGCTCCAGGGCGCCCCCCTCTACACCTCCGGACCCCCCCCCCCCCACTTATCATGGGGCCACCGCAGCTTCCTGCTTCGCAGCGCCACTGTGCTCCCCCCCGGCCCACCAACGCATGGCTGTGTCCGTCCCCGTGGACCCCCCCACGGACTCCCACCTGAGCTACCGTGGCACTTAGTGAACTTGTTTTCAATATTTTTCTGTGGGAAAAAAAAGTGATTCTAGTGACGTGTCGACCAAACGTATTGGACAATGTTATGCAAAGTGACTTGTTAGTTTTGCCCTTGAAGCATGCTGATCAATATTTGCATCAGTCAATTCATATTAACAGCTGGTGGGGGGAGGGGCTATAACATCCATAACCATTGAAGTTGTGAACACTCGTACTGTCGAGAGAGACCTTTCCTCCTTTCCTCTCGTATAACGTGCATGGGCATATCTGTTTCTTTCTGTCGTCTTTTGATAGACCAACACTCCCTCCCCGCCTGTCTTGATGCCTGGTTTGTACTCAGTGTGAGCTGTTTTTTAGACTCAGGCCTACCTGAAACCTACTTCTTCTTTTGCGCCTGACCTCTCTGGTGCAGGGGGACGGGTGTAACTCAATGTGATGGTTTGATTGTGCCTAAGGTGTCGCACACTGCAACCCCGTGTCAGCAGCGTCACGTGTGCCTGTTTGTGCTTTTTTATTAAGTGCAATAACCCCCCAGTTCCGCTCCCTCCCGCCGCATACGGCTGTGACCAGGGACAGTGTGTCATGTAACAACACAAACCGTTCTCCACACTAGTCCAGTACTAGCAGTGCTCCACTGCTGCCGCAGTTTCTCAGCTGGAGGCCGTAAGAAGCATAGTCTCGTCCCTTTGGGATAAACAACGGGATCTTTAACATTCAAGGCAGCCATTCAAGGCAGCCATTCATGGCTCTTCTGTTTCCGAGCTCAGAATCTGTTCTTCATTTCCTTCACTGCATCCCCCGCCCAGCGAATGTGGTTGGAAGTCAAGGGATCAGACATACCTGTGGTCGGCAACACCCTCTCGAGTCATTCACAGTAAATCCCTTTCATGCTATTTTATTTGATGATGGCGAGTGAATGGCGGTGTCCTGCCAGGACAATGGCTTCATTTGGACAGTAATCTGTTTAATACGCACTGGAATGCTCTGAATTATTATTGTAATGTCAGCATGTTGGGCCCAAGGAACACTCAGGAAATGTAAAGCAGGCAGCGTGGGAGATCCACCAAGGCTGATTATCAAAGCCACTATTCTTTGCCGCGATGGAAATTAATATGACAATTATAGCACTGCCTTTATCTTTTGTTGTCAGATCTTTACATTTGGGGTAAATAAAAAAGATATTTAATTTAATTAATTTCAATGGAAGTGACCGTAAAGAGAAAGTCATTTCATATGATAAAGTTACAGGCATTTTACTTTGTTCCTATGACTTCAAATTTGGTTTCCTTATCATATGATGTCATCGCGTAATTTATTTAAATGTGATCATTAGCCCATTATGTCTTGTTGTCCTTCTTTTGGTGTACATATTCATCATGAACACCATGGTTTCCTGTGGATGGCTTGAGTGCAGCCATTGTGCATGGTGCTCTCTCCCAGCCTCATGGTACCTTGCCATCCTTCAGGGGTTTAGAACCATGAAATGCATCTGCATGAATAATCCACAGCTTTATTGATAAAAACTCACTGACAAATGGTTGTTACTTATTCAAATGATGTTTACTACTTCCAATTCAAATCACACTTCATACATTGTCAACTATATCATAATCATCATGTACGATCAAATCTAACGACACAGGCGTAACGACATCCCCCTGGTCCTCTGAGGCGGGGCCGCATCACAAACATACACTTCCTGGGTTATATTTGCCATTTGTGATTTCTTACACATTCTGCCCACACTTCAGAAGGAAGGAAATGAAGGACAGGTTGTGAGCCTAGGCCGGCGTCAACTGTATGTTCCTCGGTTTGTGACTTTTCGAAAATCTATGCATGTTGTAATAAATGAATCGCTGCAGTCATGAGATATTTCAGATGCCTTTTTAGATTTCAGAGAACAAGTGCAAATGTCCTCCTACCTTCGTCCCACGTTTCGTATGCATGGCTTGTGTCTGATTTGAACTTGTGAAAATTATTTGATCTTTGATCTTCTGTTGATCTTTAGGACCACTTATGTATAACTTTTCATTTGTTGTTAATGCTCGGAAGACTCTTTTTAATAGAGAATCCTCAACAAAGGCTGCTGGCTTTATATTTGAGAGGTCACTTTAAATGGTTCACAACACTCGTCTTCCAGTGCAAACAAAATTTTAAATAAATTAAATATATTATCTTTTGTGAAGGGGTTACAATATGTAAGGAATATAGATATATTCTGAAGACTGTGGGGTTGGCTCTCGCTCTCTCCTCTGTAATGCTTTGATCTGCTACTGGCTTTGTGCTCAATGCACCAGCTCACCCTTTTCAAGAAGCATATGGAAGCAATGAAAGGGTATTGTTACACTCCCTCCAGCGTTGGCAATAGCAGAATCAGAGAATGGTATTCAAAGTAATATAAGCGTGGACTTGCACATAATGGTCTTGGCAAAGACTGGACATTTATGTTCTTTAACTCTATTTCTGCAATTGAAGTAAGAATGTAGGATTGTTGTCGAGAAGGTAGAATAGTTATTCGAAAAAACGACATCATGATCATGACCATAAATAATTCTGTTGTATAATACGATGTTGTTATACAGTAACAGTTGTGAGATGGCATGTATCAATAACATTGTTAACTATGTTACTGTTTACATGTAAAAAATGAATAAATAAAATACATATTGAAACAGAAACAGTATGAAACGGATGTAATAAAGTTGTTTGAATATTACTTGTCTATATTTTTTTATTGAATTATGAATGTTTTTCTTGAAAGAGTCTTTCATCACATCGCATGTCCCACGCAGCGGAAGTGGAGTGCGTGCAAATGGGACCAAACTGAACGGGTCATATTAAATAACGTATTTCCAGGTTCTTTGCCAGAGGGCATTTGTCCCGTTTAAAAGGAGTGTGTCTCTGAGACAAACCCTGAGTTGGAGTAACACTTCTCCTCCCCGTCGGGAGCGCCCGTCCGTGTGGTCTCCAGCCACTCCTTTCCCATCGCTTTGCTGCTCTGCCCCTCGTCCTTTGGGTCCGTACATTTGGGCTCCTAGGGGCAGAAACAGAGTCACAGTTCATTGTTTTGGGTCTCCATTAGGAATGCAATCCTGCAATTTCATGGCTTCCACGCTCCGATCTTACCTGCTCTCGGGGTTTAGCTTCGGCACCCCCCCAGCACATTTGCTTTCCCCTCTCGGACCAGAAGCAGAACAGATTTCCCACCGGCCTCACGAGCAGTGGATCCACATTATTGCCCTTGTTGAATCCTAATGTAGAAGAAAGAATGTGAAATTCTTTCCAGATATCCTTTCAGTATCTAATCCATAACCACTTGGACAGCCTGTCAGAATAATCATAAAAAACAGGTGCACAACATGACACACAGCCTCGTCATGTCAGCGCCTAACTCAACGTGTCCCTCCTCCCTCCCCGTCCCCTCAGACAGCAGCCGGGCCCCCGGGGTCTGGGGTGACTGGGGGAGACTTACAGTCCCGGAGGGGCCCCCGGATAAATTACCGGTGAGGGATGTGATCAGCAGGCCAACGCTGAGGGTGGTGATGAAGCCCACGGCGCTGAGGTACAGATAGGACAAGGAGTACCAGGAGTCAGCCAGGGGCGGCCTGGGGACAGCAGCACAAAGGGCCCCCGCAGGGGGACACATCATTCCTCTGGCCCAGCTGCCACAAACACTATTTCTAGATTTATAGAGCAATGAAAGGCCATTTTTATCCTTTCTTCTTTCTCCCTTTCCCCATTGTGCTGCACTCTGTGGTGTCACACAGGCCTTAGTACCAGCAATTTGGTATGTCGCTGAAACAATGGATTCATTTGTTCTGGTTTTATAATTTTTTCAGTGAAATGAAACCATTTGTTTCAAAAAGTTCTGCCAAGGAACTGGTGTCATGAACGAGTGACGTTTGAACAAACTCAAGGGGGCTTTAAACGTACAAATCCATTATATCAGCACAAATCTTCCAAAAACTGATTGCTAGCATACACTTACCTGTTGATGAATAATAAAATGCTGTTTTATAACCTTTATTATCAATGACTTACCTTGCCTGATATATTAGCTGCGTGACATTTATGTGGGTCTATAAGTCACAGTGGAGGCAGACCCATTATGGGGGCAGCTGTGGAGGTAAAGTGTATACCTGGGGGGAAGAGAGGTGAGGAAGGGTGCGTCGGTGGCAGGGGTGATGGATGAGTTGAGCCATGGACACCCATCGGTGATCAGGGGTAAGGGCCTTGAGTTGAAGGGTGGGGCAGGGTAGATAAAGGCGCCAATCCCGGCCCAGAACGCCACGGTAATTCCGGCGATAAACCCTCCGATGGCGCCCTACACAGCAGAGAGGGTAGCACGGGACAGGGGAGGTTGAAAGGGCTGATATCATCTGTTTAGACTTTAGACAGTTATGTTACGTCCGAGCCAAGGGGAGTATTCAGTCCCACTGAGAACGCCCCTCAATAAGCGCGTGAAACAGCTCGTATGCGCTCAAACTTTACCTCAGTAACGGTGTGACGTCAGACTGTGCAGTGGGCGGTGCTGAAGTGCAGAAGTCGCGCCTCCCAGCTACTCGCAATGTTTACAACTTCTATGGGCGGTGAATTTGCTGACTCGGTAATGTAGACCTCCTGCTTTGACTCAAGCACTATTCTGTTCTGAGCAGAATAATGCTCTTCTGAACCCATCTTTCACTTTTCATGTGCGATGTGGTTGTACCTTAGAGTTGGCGCAGGGAAACAGGATGCCGAGGGAGAACATTCCCAGCATGGGGCCCCCACACATCCCATGGATGCTGAGAGCCGCCTGGCAGAAACAAACCAAACACAACAACGGTCACATCGTAAGCAGGCGCTGGAGTCTGCTGTGCTTCAAACGACGATGAAGAAGATGAGGAAGGCAAAGAAGAGGAGGAGGAAGTACAGGTAGAAGACGAGGAAGTAGAGGAGGATGAGGTACAGGTAGAGGACACGAAGAGGAGGAGGAGGAGAAAGTAGAGGTAGAAGACGAGGAAGAGGAAAAAGAGGAGGAGGAAGAGGATACAGTGCAGGTAGAAGTAGAGGAAGAGGAGGAGGAGAAAGTACAGCTAGAAGTCGAGGAAGAGAAAATAAAGGAGGAGGAGGAGGAGGAAATTTAGATAGAAGACGAGGAGGAGGAAGAAGAAAAAGATGAAGAAGGTAGTGATAAAGATGTCAAGGACAACACAAAGACGAAGTGACGATAGAAGTAATGGAAATAATAGGAAACTGAAGATGAAGGTGGTGAAGAAGAGGACAAACAGACCCGATAGCAAGAAAGACTGGAGATACAATTTGAGGAAGGCTGAAGGAAAGGGGGAACTGTGGAAGGGAAGGAGGAGGAGCAGAGAGCAGGTATCACTTTACCTGAACGATTCCTCCCATGTAGGAGGCCACTACTGCCATGGAGGTGCAGGCTATTCCAAAGATGACACCTTCAGACACAATGTCCCATATTACAAGGTAAAGATTAGTGACAGATCTCTACACTGCCTAACCTTTATTACCACATCTATCTTCTCTTTTTGTGGTAGCATGTTAATACTCTGTAGAACAGTCAATACGGTCAATAATATGTAGGTAAAATAATGCACCGTCAATACCTTTGGTCTACCTCAATATGGAATGTCCAACATCCACGCCTCATTTACAGATCAAAGTACCATCCTATCTTATCTTCAAAGACATTAGTTTGAGTTTATTTACAAAGGCCTTTGATGGTCCAGGTGGTGGCTGTGTTGGAGAGATTTGCCCAGCAGTGCTTCACAAAGTCCTCGTACGTCACCGTGGCCAGTGCGTTGATGCTGGCGGCCACGGTGCTAGAGGAGACGAGGAATGGAGGGGTTAAAGAAAAGTCTTTCCTCAGGTTGTTAATGAGAACACTCTAACAAATTCACTGACACACCTTATTGTTATATATCTATATGTTAATGTACATACATATTTATATATGTATATATATATATATATAACTATTTTTTTGCTTATTTTGTTCCTTGATAATTGTACCATGTTACTCTTTACTCGTTTTATCTTTGTATACTGTATATATATTTTTTATATTCTTTGAATATAAAAGGAGAGCTCGGGATACAACAATGTCATTTCCAGCTATCACTGCTTTGCCTGTTATGTTTTGCAGTTGACAAATAAAATAACTTGAACTTGAACAACTTGTACAACTCGTGCTTTACAGACCTGAGGGTTCCACTGAAGGCACACGCCACAAACAGCCCGGGCAGCCCGGGGAACTCCCCCAGGATCTCCATCACAAAGTACGGCATGAGCTGTGGAGGTCAGAACAGAGCTTCACCGGACTGGGTCACAACAGAAACAGGGTGTGAGCGAGCCCTTTTTTTGCGCTACTAAGATGAGAAGGGACATGGAGACCAGAGTACAAACCTGATCTGGGGCTGACACGCGCCCTGCGGACCACGGGTCACAGTCGGCGTAGAAGGCATACATGATGAGGCCGCAGAACACCGCACAGCACAGGATGACCACCAGACCCAGGAGGTTGAGGTACAGCGCCCTGGGAACACATCAGACCCAGGCTCAGGGACACCGGGTCGCAGGGACTCGCAGTAAACGTACACGCGTGCAACAATCATGAAGTGAAAAGTGGAATTTCCTGATTTTACATTTGCGTTCACAAAAATCGGTGCTGAATCATGCAAGAGACATAAAGTTCATGGATATATATATATATATTTATTTATACATATAAAAGCCAGAAATATACAGACATATATATAAACATATATATGTGTGCATATTTCTGTCTTTATATATGCATATATATATTTATAAATATATATCTTTATTTTTTATATGCATAGACGTATATCCTTTCTCCAGGCTGTACAGTGTTTGTGAG